>NW_020258108.1:0-6780 GCF_003255815.1 Theropithecus gelada
TAGTTTGCCCACCCCTGAATTAGAACCCAGAACATAGTAGTTGCTCAATAACTGTTTAATTTTTTTTTTTTTAATTTCAATAACTTTTGTCTTACAAATGGTTTTTGGTTAAATGGATGAATTCTATAGTGGTAAATTCTGAGATTTTAGTGCACTCATCACCCGAGTAGTGTACATTGTACCCAATATGTAGTTTTTTAAATCCCATACCCTCACACTCTCCCCCTTCTGTGTTTCCAGAGTCCGTTATTTCACTCTCTATGTCTTTGCATTCTCATAGCTTAGCTCCCACTTACGGGTGAGAACACAGGGTAATTTGGTCTTCCATTCCTGAGTTCCTCCACTTAGAATAATGGCCTCCAGCTCCATCCGAGTTGCTGCAAATGACATTATTCTGTTCCTCTTTATGGCTGAGTAGTTCTCCACGGTGTATACATACCACATTTTCTATATCTACTCATTGGTTGATTGGTGCTTAGGTTCGTTCCATATCTTTGCATTTGTGAATTGTGCTGAAATAAACACATGTGTGCATGTGTCTTTTTCATATAATGACTTTTTTTCCTTTGGGCAGATACCCAGTAGTGGGATTGCTGGATCGCGTGGTAGATCTACTTTTAGTTCTTTAAGGAATCTCCATACTATTTCCCATAGAGGTTATACATTCCCACCTAGCAGTGTATGCACCATCCCTTTTCACCACATCCACGCCAACGTCTACTGCTTTTTGACTTTTTAATAATGGCCATTCTTGCAGGAGTAAGGTGGTATCTCATTGTGGTTTTAATGCGCATTTCCCTGATGATTAGTGATGTTGAGTATTTTTTCATATGTTTTGTGGCCATTTGTATATCTTCTTTTGATGAATGTTTATTCATGTTATTTGCTTACTCTTTGATGGGATTATTTTCATTTTTTCTTGCTGATTTGTTGCGTTCATTATAGATTCTATATACTAGTCCTTTGTTGGCTGCATAATTTGCAAATATTTCCTCCCATTCTGTGGGTTATCTGTTTACTCTGATGATTATTTCTTTTGCTGTGCATAGTGTTTTAGTTTAATTAGGTCCCATTTATTTTTGTTTCTGTTGCATTTGCTTTTGGGGTTTTAGTCGTGAATTCTTTCTCTAGGCCAATATCCAGAGACATTTTTTAAGGTTATCTTTTATAATTTGTATGGTTACAGGTCTTAAATTTAAGTCTTTGTTCCATCTTGAATTGATTTTTGTATAAGGTGAAAAATAGGGATCCAGTTTCATCCTTCTACATGTGGCTAGCCAGTTTTCCTAGCACCGTGTATTAAATAGAGTGTCCTTTCCCCAATTTACGTTTTTGTATGCTTTTTTGAGGATTAGTTCGTTGTAAATATTTGGCTTTATTTCTGGGTTCTCTATTCTGTCCCATTGTTCTATGTGCCTACTTTTATACCAGTTCCATACTGTTTTAGTAACTATAGCCTTGTATTATAAATTGAAGTCCAGGAATGTCATGCCTCCATATTTTTACTTTTAATTATGATTGCTCTGGCTATTTGGGCTCTTTTTTGGTTCCATATGAATTTTAGGATTGTTTTTTTCTAAATCTTTGAGAAGCAATGTTAGCATTTTGATGGGAATTGCACTGAATCTCTAGATTCCTTCGGGCAGTATGGTCATTTTCACAATATTGATTCTTCAAATCCATGAGCATAGGATGTGTTTCCATTTGTTTGTGTCATCTGTGATTTCTTTCACCAGTGTTTTGTAATTCTCCTGGTAGAGATTTTTCACCTCTTTGGTTAAGTATATTCCTAGGTATTAAATGGTTAAGTATATTCCTAGGTATTAAATGTTTTGCAGCTGTTGTAAAAGAGATTGAGTTTTTTATTTGATTTTCAGCTTGGTAATTGTTGGTGTATAGTAGTGCTACCAATTTTTGTACATTGATTTTGTAACCTGAGACTTTACTGAACTTGTTTATCAAATCTAGGTGTCTTTTGGAGGAGTCTTCTAGGTATATGGCCGTATCATTAAGAAACAGTGATAATTTTACTTTTTCTTTTTAAATTTGGATGACCTTTATTTCTCTCTCTTGCTTGATAGCTCTGACTAGGACTTCCAGTACTATGTTGAATAGAAGTGGTGAAAGTGGGCATGTTCCACTTCTCAGGGGGCATGCTTTCACCTTTTCCTATTCAGTTTGATATTGGCTATGGGTTTGTCATATATAGCTGTTTTTTGTTTTGTTTTGTTTTTTAAACAAATCCCTTCTATGCCTATTTTGCTGGGGGGGTTTTATCATAAAGGGATGCTGGATTTCATCAAATGCTTTTTGTGCCTCTATTGAGATGATCATATGGTTTTTGTTTTTAATTCTGTTTATGTTGTGTATCACATTTATTGACTTGTGTATGTTAAACCTTCCCTGCATCCTTGGGAAACCCAGTTGATCATGGTGTATTGTGTTTTTGATGTGCTGTTGGATTTGTTTAGCTGGTATTTTGTTGAGGATTTTTCCATCTGTGTTCATCAGGGATATTGGTCTGTAATTTTATTTTTTTGTTATGTTCTTTGCTGGTTTTGGTATTAGAATGATACGGACATCACAGAATAATTTAGGGAGGATCCCCTTTTCTTTATCTTTTGCAATAGTTTCAGTGGGATTGGTACCAATTCTTCTTTGAATGTCTGGTAAAATTCAGCTGCGAATCTATCTGGACCTGGGCGTTTTTGGTTGGCAATATACTTTTTATTACTGATTCAGTCTTTCTGCTTGTGATTGGTCTGTTCAGGGTTTCTATGTATTCCTTATTTTGAGACAGAGTTTCACTCTTGTTGTCCAGGCTGGAGTGCAATGGCACGATCTCAGCTCACTGCGACCTCCGTCTCCCAGGTTCAATCAATTCTCCTGCCTCAGCCTCCCAAGTAGCTGGGATTACAGGCACCTGCCACCTTGCCTGGTTAATTTTTTTGTATTTTTAGTAGAGATGGGGTTTCACCATGTTGGCCAGGCTGGTCTTGATCTCCTGACCTCAGGTGATCTGCCCGCCTCGGCCTCCCAAAGTGCTGGGATTACAGGCATGAGCCACCGCTCCCATCCAGCTTCCAGTTTAATGGAATCGTTGTTGTGTCTCCTGGTGGCAGCATTCCTCCCTCTGGGACTAAGACTTCTAGGCCAGCAGAATGTGATGTTGTGGGAACAGGAAGCAAAAATTTTGCTTCACTTGGGGTGATGGTGAGTGGTGCCACTTCCACTTCCACCCCTTGATTCCTGGACCCGTGAATCCTGGCTATGGGAGAAACAGTACCATATATTGGATGCTGATTCAGAGCATACGTGGCCTTCTGGAGAACTTTGCCCCAGCCCTGCAAGGTATTGTCACCTAGTTGATGTTGTAACTGTGACTTCAAAAGGCCATTCCACCATTCTATCAATCCAGCTGCTTCAGGATGATGGGGGACATGGTAAGACCAGTGAATTCCATGAACATGAGCCTACTGCTTCACTTCTTTAGCTGTAAAGTGAATGCCTTGGTCAGAGGCAATGTTGTGTGGAATACCATGATGATGGATAAGGCATTCCATGAGTCCACAGATGGTAGTCTTGGCAGAAGCATTGAGTGCCGATAGGCAAACCCATATCCGGAGTAAATGTCTATTCCGGTGAGGACAAACGTCTGCCCCTTCCATGATGGAAGAGGTCCAATATAATCAACCTGTCACCAGGTATCTGGCTGATCATCCCAAAGAATGGTACCATATTGAGGGCTCAGTGTTGGTCTCTGCTGCTGGAAAATTGGGCACTCAGCAGTGGCCGTGGCCAGGTCAGCCTTGATAAGTGGAAGTCCATGTTGCTGAACCCATGCGTAACCTCCATCCCTGGCACCATGGCCACTTTGTTCATGGGCCCATTGGGCTATGACAGGGGTGGCTGGGGAAAGAGGCTGAGTGGTGTCCACAGAACGGGTCATCCTATCCACTTGATTATTGAAATCCTCCTCTGCTGAGTTTACCCATTGGTGAGCACTCACATTGGGTGCAAATATCTTCATAATTTTTGATATTCAGAAAGGTCCATCCACATACCGCTTCCCCAAATTTCTTTGTCACCAATTTTCCAATCATGCTTCTTCAAAGACCCTGACCATCCAGCCAAACCATTGGCTACAGTCCATGAATCAGTATATAATCACGCTTCAGGCCACTTCTCCTTCCATGAAAAGTGCATGACCAGGTGCACTGCTCAAAGTTATGTCCACTGGGAAGATTTCCCTTCACCAGTGTCCTTCAGGGATGTCCTAGAAAGGGGCTGTAGTGCTGTAGCTGTTCACTTTTGGGTGGTGCCTGCATATTGTGCAGAACCATCTGTGAACCAAGCCCTAGTCTTCTCTTCCTCTATCAACTGCTCATAGGGAACTCCCCATGAGGCCACAGGTGCAAGGTTGGGGGAGAGAAGGCAGGGTGGCAGGAGTAGAGACCATGGACATTTGAGCCATTTCCTTATGTAACTTACTTGTGCCTTCAAGACTTGCTTGAGCCCGATCGCATATATACCGCTTCCATTTGATGATGGAATGCTGCTGTGCATGACCCACTTTATGGCTAGATGGGTCAGAAAGCACCCAGTTCATGACAGGCAGTTCAGGTGGTATGGTGACTTGGTGACCCATAGTCAAACGTTCAGTTTCCACCAAAGCCCAGTAACAGGCCAGGAGCTGTCTCAAAAGGAGAGTAGTTATCTGCAGAAGATGACAGGACCTTGCTCCAAAATACTAGAGACCTCTGCTGTGATTCACCTATGGGGGCCTGCCAAAGGCTTCAGACAGCAACCTTATCTGCCACTGACACCTCAAGCACCACTGGATCTTCTAGGTCACATGGCCCAAGTGACAGAGCATCTTGCACAGCAGCCTGGACCTGTTGCAGAGCCTTTTCCTGTTCTGGACCCCACTCAAAACTGGTAGCCTTTTGGGTCACTCGATAAATGGGTCAGAGTAACACACCTGAATGAGGAATGTATTGCCTCCAAAATCCAAATAGGTCCACTGTTAGATCTGACATACAGAGAAGGGCAATTACAGGGCGCTTCAAAGATACAGGTGCTGCCCTCACAAATCTATTTCTCAAGGCATTGGTCAAGGGTATATCTTCTGGACCCTCCAAGGTGGGATGAGTAGGTCTAAATTAACTAATTCACTCCACTATCCCAATCTCCCTAAGCCTTTGGATCTCTTCCTCTACATTAAACCAAGGGAGATCAGGCATTTCAGCTCACTCACAGTGGGCTATCTTTTAATCCATATTTCAGTTAACCAAGCAAATAAACTATTAGAACTTTTTTAACTACCCGAGCTGCAACATTAACTGCAGAGTCCCTAGTTAGTGGGCTCAAATCAATAAATCCAGCCTGATCCAACTCTATGTTCCTTCCACCATTATCCCACACCCTTAATATCCATTCCCATGCCTGTTCTCCAGATTTCTGTTTATATACGTTAGAAAAGTCAAGCAGTTCTTTTTGAGTATAGTGCACCTCCTCATAGGTCACACTCTCAACCTCACCTCTAGAGGCCCACTGCAACTTTAGTCTAGTTATAGGTCTAGAAGCAAATAGGAGTATTGGGATTGGCTGCTGAGGAGAATCAACAGTATCTTGCCTGGCAACTGCCTCAGGGGAGGCCATCACTGTTGCCTCAGGCAGCGCAGGGTTTATCTCTTCAGGCAAAGGTGGAAAGGCTGATGGCAGCATGGGTTAGGGAGGGGATGTTGCCACTACTGGGGATGGGGAAGCTGTTTCTTCTGGCAAAAAAGGTTCATCAGAGTTTACATACTCAGTGTCCCCAGCTTCATCAGTGTCCTCCCACACATCCCCATTCTAAGTCATAGGGTCCCATTCTTTTCCAATTAATGCCCTCAGTTTAACAGTAGATGCCTGGTAAGGCTGTGCATGCACCTTTGGTTGCAGGTCAGCCACTCACGTGATAAGAGCCTGTGTCTGTTTTTCCACAATTTCAGCTCTTTCTCTACAAGAGATAAGACTCTCACTCAGGGCAGTCTTAGCAGATTTGAGGCTCAGTATCTGTTTTTGAAGCCAGGAGATAAAATCCCCGAGTTCATCATTTTCTTTCATCACATTGTCCGCTGAACTTAGGAGCAACCACCCGGCTTCATTATATTCCTTGGTTCCCCATATAAGACCAAAGGTATGATGTATAGAGTCACTAAATTCCTTGCCTCTCACAAGCGGTGAATCAGGAGTGTTAAATGCATTTATTTTGCATAACTCTCTAAACAGTCTATGACAAGGACTATCAGTGTTCTCCATACTATTAGAAGTAGAGTCCTTAGCATTTTTGAGTCCAATCATATTAAGCAGCCAACTCCAGAAACCCCAAAACCAACGAAAGAACTCCATCCTTAATATTCTCTTCCTCTGGAACCACTCCTGTACCAAAATCTCTCAGGGTTCTCTAGAGGGACAGAACTAATAGTGTGTGTGTGTGTGTGTGTGTGTGTATAAGTTTATTAGGTATTAACTCACACAATCACAAGGTCCCACAATAGGCTGTCTGCAAGCTGAAGAGAAAGGAGAGCCAGTCTCAGTCCTGAAACTGAAGAACTTGGAGTCCAATGTTCAAGGGCAGGAAGCATCCAGCATGGGAGAAAGCTGTAGACTGGGGGGCTAGGCCATTCTCTCTCTTTTTTTTTTTTCACGTTTTTCTGCCTGCTTTATTTTCTAGCCACGCTGTATCCCAGCCCACGGGATCGTCGAAGCAGGCCCTGGAGGAGGGAGTGGGAATTT
>NW_020258109.1:0-6635 GCF_003255815.1 Theropithecus gelada
CCTTAAGAGGCTAGGTCAATTCTCACTGGTGTCTTCAGGGCTTTAGGTCTTCTGAAGAAGCAGGAGGAAGAGCGACTTTGTAGGGCTTTGGAAATCTCAACGGACTTCAGGGCCATCCCCCTTGGCAGGAGAGAACCCCACTGGAGGCGGGCAGGGTGCCCTGCATGCCTGTGCTGGGCCCAGATGTGTACGGACGTTGTGAGGGCCACAGGACACAGATCGGTCTTGGTTNTGGTGTCTTCAGGGCTTTAGGCCTTCTGAACAAGCAGGAGGAAGGACGACTTTGTAGAGCTTTGGAAACGTTCTTTAAGAGGGGTTTTGGATTTTTTATGTTGTTTGCAAGGAGGCAGCAGGGAGTGCTTGAGCAGTGAGATCGCCTTTCCAACCAATGCAATTTCAGATCCCAGCAGGTAATTAAGGCAGCGGAGCTGTGGGATCACCTTTCCAACCAATGAGAATTCAGATCACAGCAGGTAATTACGGCAGCGGGGCAGGTGGCAGAACCCTGAACTGTGGCTGTTTTCTGGTGTCTCGCCCCGCGGACAGAGCGTGCTGGGACCTCCTCGTTGGTGCTTCCCAGTCTCAGACACTGAGCAGGCTCTGAGGGGTCTCGCCGGGAAGACTTGCACAGTCGGCCCCCAGGATGGAGTGGGGCTGCAGCGGGTCTTGCAGGAGCTGGAAGTGGGGGTGAATGTCTCGCAAGTGGGACCTTTCAAATGGGCCCAGCAGGATGCATCCGTGGAAATGGTGCCACCTAACGCAGGGCTGCGGCTAGCAGGACCTGAAAGGCTACAGCGGGCTCTGTTTCTGCTCTCTCTGGAGAGTCTCTGCACGATTTTCCTTGTTTTTTGTCTGTTTGGAGGACGCTTCCCCCTTTCTTGTGCTTACCTAGCCTTCTGAGCTTCTTTGTTGAGTATGACAAAGCCCTGAGAAGGCATTTTTATCGCATAATTGTGTTATCCTGGTGGCTGGATAAATGACCTGCAAATGTGGGTGACTCAGCAGCTCTGAGGGTGTTCAATATCCAAGACACAGGTGGGAAGGAAATGTTCAGGCAGGCATCAGAGGATCTGTTCTCTGCTTTACACTGGGGCCCTGTTTTGCTGACAGTCTTCACACTCGATCCAAAATGGGGATAATGAAGTCTCACGGATTCGGTTTCAGCTGAGAGCTGCCTCCAGCACAGTCTTGTGTGAGTAACAGTTTCTATGTTTGGTGCGAAGGGCGGGCGTCAGTTGATCTTATTTGTGGTGGTGCTTATGGTGGGTTTTCCGTAAGGAATGTAGACTTTATTAGCTTTGGCAAGGGAATCCTGAGTGATAAATTGGAAGAATGTTTCAGGAAATTCTGGAACCTGCAGTGAATCTGGAATCTGTATGAAATTGAGATTTGGATTCTCACGATTTCCTAATGCTACCCCGAAACCCAGTAGTTGAGACAGTCGTAGAGCTTCAGTTGTGCTGCCCCGGTTCCCCATTTTAAAAGGAACACGTTGCTTTCATCTAGAATGTTCTGAGCTCTGAGTGCTGCCGGCAGAGTGACCAGCTCTCTGCATCAGAGGGGAAGCCAGGGCTGCGCTCACGGCGTCGCGGCAGCTGGGAGCTGACCCTGGACCTCAGGCACGTGTGATGCTGACCATTTTCTGTAAACTCCAAGGGTGTAGTGGTCTCCTTGGTCCTTTACAGTTTTCTGAAGCTTTTGATGTGTCTGCACTTTATAGATTTTTCAGAAGTAGACAGCATTTTCCCACACCCTTGGGCTGAGTTTCGTCAGAGGCTGGTGTATGGGAAGCACCACACCCACATTCTGACAGGGAAGACTCTGGTGCCCAACTGAGGTAAGAGTAGAAATTTGTTTTTCCTTCCCTCCAGTCTGGTCCAGCTGCTCCCTGCTTGGCCAGGAGAAAATCATGCTTATCCAAGTCGTAGGCAAACCCCCGAAGTCAAACATTTGTCTTTTTTCTTTAATATGCCCATTTAGTTTATATGGGATGATAAATAGAGAAATGTCTTTTAGGGGGAAAATTAATTTCCTTAATTACAGAGAACTTTTTGGATAAAAACTGCAATCAGGAGACTATTTTGTAATAAGATCTAGTTAAATACTACAGTGGAAAGCTTCCTTATATTTGATCTTAAACTTGGGCCCTGTGTGCGTGTCCGCACGCTCGTGCTCATGACGCCAGGCGCAGATGTGAACTACAGGCACAGTACATACTTTCTGGTTGCTTTTTTGAAAGTCTTATTGCTTGGCCTCTCCGACTCAAATGTTGAGTTATGTTGATTCTGTTCAGAATGTTCATCCCTCCGTCTAGGGTCCAGTCGTCTTTCAGGGAGGAACCGTCTTCCTCATCTCTGTCTCCTACAGTATTGTATGTTTAATAGTCAAATATTTATAGGTTACATGGGTGACTGATCTGTTCATTAGGAGGAAAACAATGCCAATTTTCACATCATTATAATGGACTTGTTAAATGATTGTTAGTATAATGAAGTTTCCATGGCAAAAGAGGCTTTGCAGATGTGAGTGTAACGGACAGTGAGATGGGGGAGGACCCTGGGTTGTCCAGGTGGGTGCAGTGTTTTCACATGTGCCTTGATGAGAGGGAGTACGAGGGTCTGCCTCAGAGGAGGAGACCTGAGGACGAGATAGAGGGCTGAGGGCGAGTGTGGGGCAGGGGCCTGAGGGGTGCAGGGCTGAGGCCGGGGCAGTGGTAGGAGGGGTGTGGGGCTGTGAGTCAAGCTGCATCGTGGCCTCTATGAATTGGGAGACTCCAGGCAGGAATACAAGCTACTGACCCCTTGACTTCAGCCCTGGGACTCCTGACTTCCTGGGCTAAGAGGAGGTTTGCATTTGTGGTAATTTGTTGCAGCAGCAATAGGAAGTTAATGCATTGTATCTGTTCTTCACCTCCAAACCTTTGAAAAGTAACCCTGTTGTATCGGCCTTTTGTGTGCCCTAAATTCTAATGAGATGGTTTCTAGGAAATGATGGACACAAACGATGGCAGAACAAAAAGTTGGACAGAAGCAGTGTCTTCTGTGGTTCTGTAGTTTGGGACTGGGAAGTTAGATTTCGGTCAGAGAGTGTGTGGTCTTGTTCAGCATGTACCTGGAGTACTTGTTCAGAACTCCTGGGGGAGTGGTCTTTAACACAGTTAGGATTAAAACTCCAAGCACATCAGGGCCAGAGTTCCTGAGTCAGTGTTAGGCGACCTTTGAATAAGAGTTGGCATGTAGAATCTGCCCACTTTACTGGTATGAAGCAGCAAAATCTTTTTTGAGATGGAGTCTCGTTCTGTCACCCAGACTGGAGTACAGTGGCGAGGCCTTGGCTCACTGCAACCTCCACTGTCTGTGCTCAAGTGATTCTCCTGCTTCAGCCTCCAAATTGCATGATTTATTTTCCTGTTTTATATACTTAGTATGTGACAACTCTGCAAACTTTATTAATACAAATGACATGCCAGAACTTAGGAGAATCTGGCATTTTCCCATGCAAATTAGTAGTGATGTGGAATTCCTGGGAAGGTTTAGTTTTATAAGACATGGGGCGGATTCTTTGCCTAATTTCTGTGGAGCTAACAATTGTTAATCACCCAGCACTCTTACCTCCCCCAACAGCTCAGGTGAGGGGGGTGTTACCCCCACTGTGGTGATGAGAGGCAGGAGACTGAGGCTTAGATGAGCAGGTGACACATTACTGTCCAGCCCCACCCACCCTGTAGTTTCCTGCCATGGCTCAGCTATCTTCTTGCAAGAAAGGACAGACACCCTGGTGCTGCGTAAAATTCCTTGTGAACCCCTTTCCATCCTCCAGGGAGTTCTTGCTTTACAGTGGTGGCTCATGGGGAGTCCTCTGGCCCACTGAGAAAGTGACTCATGTTGTGACATTACTGTCTCTGTCCGGCTGCTGTCGATTGGGTGATTTGTAAAGAGACATTTATTGCTCACAGCTCTGGAAGCTGGAAAGTCCAAGGTCAAGGCAGTCCAAGGTCAAGGCACCTGCACATCTGGTGTCCCAGGGCCTGTGGCTCACAGACGGCAGCATCTCGCCGGGTCTTGCGTGGCAGCGGTCGTCTCGTCAGAACTCACGTGGTGGAGGAGCAGGAGGGCTCCTCCAGGCCTCCCAACAAGGACACCAACCCTAGTCCTGAGAGCAGGACCTCCCAAAGGCCCCACCTCTTAATGTATCCCATCGGAGATGGTTTCAACATGAGGTTTTGGGGACATTCAGGCCAGAGCCATTGCTCTGCTGTGGTGTTCGGGCTGCATGGCATCATTACTGCAGCAGAGCCACAGCTTCTTATCTGCATTTGCTGCAGGAGGAAGACGCAGGTGCCTGTGCAAGTTGGGGTTCGGTGCAAGAAGTAGAGACCCTCTGGGAATCGTAGCAGGAGGAACTTAAGGGCTGTGAGAACTGACACCTTAGGACTGTAGTTTTCTTCAGACTGTAAAAACCTTGGTGTGTGACAATACTGAATATTGCCTGAGCCCTGTGATCCTGTAAAACAGTGATGGTTAAGACATTCCCCCTCCCCATAATTGAGCCCCCACTTTTACTGCAAGAAGCACCTTCCCATGTGGCTTAGGCTGACTGGCGGATGACCATTTACCGAGGACAAGACCAGATACAGGCCTTCAAACCCCCCTTCTCTGCCTTATAAGTGATTAGCTAAACTGCCTGTTCCCACTAATCAATCACCTCCCACCTTGAAATGGTTCTTCGTGGTGCAGTTGCGCCTAGGGGGGTGGACTTGTCGTTGACTGTCGCCTTCCACAGAGGACAGTTAGGGTGGGCAGGAAAGAATTCTCTGCTACAGGTCTGCATTCCAGGCTGTTTCCAGAAGTGGGAATTCTGGTGCCCTGGAGTCTGGGAATGGATTTCTAGTGTCCCAGCTTCAGGTGGAGTTGAAATTGAGTGAGGCAACCCAGCACACACCCATCTGGAGCCAGGAACTAGAGCCATTTTTACAGTGGCAGTTTCTCCATAAGATTACCCAAAAAATGCACTCAGCACGTTTCTTTCTTTCTCATGTGCATTTGGCCATCTAAAATGGGAATGGTGGTTTTTTGAAGCATGGATGTAGTTTTAAATTTTGAGTATTGTAAACCTTAATGTAGCTTCTTAAAATGTTTGCCTGATTATCTGGAGATTTACTAAACCTTTGGAATGATAATAATGAGTTGATCTATATGACTTTGCTTTCTAGGATGCAATGAAAGTACTGTAATTAAAACCTCTGCAGTTGGGTCAGCAGGCGATTGGCCAAAACAAATTCTGCTTTTTGGGTTTCTTTAAGCAAACAAGGGAATAGAGTGTAGGCTGAAGTGGCAAATTCATTTCAGAGCACGCCAGAGCCCTCAGTGATTGAGCAGCCTTCTCAGGTGAACGTGTAACGTGCCGTGAGTCTTGGCAAGCCTGGCTACTGATGTGTGCACGTGACACCACAGAGCCACACCTGGGAAGATGTGGTTTCTGTAACAAGCTTTGGAAAACCAAAGTTCAACTTATCCAACTTTGTTACAGAAAAAGCTTAGACCAGATAGCCAAAGACCTGATTGTTTCATGCTTGAGACATTGTTATAAAATTGCCCTTACTTGGTGCCAATCAGTGTTGGGCCACAGTGATACTCCTCCAACCTCACTGAATAGTTTGGAGACTGATATGAGACTGTGAAAATCTCCTTAAGGTGAAAAGGGCTCTGGGGCACCCGGGAATATCCGCACACCCGTGGCCATTCCCCTATAAGGTGGAAAGGACGGCTGGGTCACGCGGGAGCATCAGCACACCTGTGGCCATCCTCTTTAAGACGGAAAGGGCTGCTGGAGGGCCCTGCAATATCTGCACACTCGCGGCCATTGTGGCTGTCCCCCTTTCTGCTCAGTCACCTCTGTGTTCCCGCATTCAGGCTTTGGGACACTCATGAGCAGCTCGTCTCCTGGACTGGTGAGGAAGGAGTTGGAGGTTGTTCTGAGGGTCTGTCACTGTCTGCCCTGTCATGAGCTGGGCAAGGCAGTGGCAGTGACCCTGGAGGAATCTGTTCAGTGAGGGCTCCGGCAGGAAGTGCTGAGGCTTGAGGTGGCTCTGCCAGTCGTAACCAAATGTCTTCCCTCTTATTTCCATGATTCCTTCTAGTTCTGCACCTTGCACTGCAGAGTCTTTGTGTATCTATAAATACACGTGAGTTACGATACAGCTGTCTCTTTCCCCTCTGGGGCTGGGCCCAGAGAGTGAAGTGCATGACCCCCTTACTACTGGATGCCCACCAGCACGAGGCACTGCCTGCCCTGCTGACAAATGCCTACAGCGAGTCCTGGAAGCCTCCTTCTGAGCACCTGGCCTGTTGACGGTGTATACGGGAGACAACTGAGCTCCCTTTGCCCCACCCTGAGCAGAGACTGGGGAGGCGGCGGCAGCACTGCCCCCGTGGTGCATCCTTGGTGCATGGAGAAAAGTCTGTTCATGCTTAAAACATAGCCCATCCTCTCAAAAGCAGGGTGACAACCACATTTACTTCTGGAATCTTAAAAAAGAGCCCATCTCTTTGAGAGAAGAACGTGGCATGTATGTGTGTACCTCCTTTTTTTTTGAGACAGTTTCCCTCTGTCACCCAGGCTGGAGTGCGGTGGTG
>NW_020258110.1:0-6773 GCF_003255815.1 Theropithecus gelada
TTTTTTTTTTTTTTTTTGTACTTTAAGTTCTAGGGTACATGTGCACAATGTGCAGGTTTGTTACATATGTATACTTGTGCCATGTTGCTGTGCTGCACCCCTCAACTCGTCAGCACCCATCAACTCGTCATTTACATCAGGTATAACTCCCAGTGCCATCCTTCCCCCCTCCCCCCTGCCCATAGTAGGCCCTGGTGCGTGATGTTCCCCTTCCAGAGTCCAAGTGATTTCATTGTTCAATTCCCACCTATGAGTGAGAACATGTGGTGTTTGGTTTTCTGTTCTTCCGATAGATTGCTGAGAATGATGGTTTCCAGCTGCATCCATGTCCCTACAAAGGACACAAACTCATCCTTTTTTATGGCTTCATAGTATTCCATGGTGTATATGTGCCACATTTTCTTAATCCAGTCTGTCACTGATGGACATTTGGGTTGATTCCAAGTCTTTGCTATTGTGAATAGTGCCACAATAAACATACGTGTGCATGTGTCTTTATAGCAGCATGACTTATAATCTTTTGGGTATATACCCAGTAATGGGATGGCTGGGTCATATGGTATTTCTAGTTCTAGATCCTTGAGTAATCGCCATACTGTTTTCCACAATGGTTGAACCAGTTTACATTCCCACCAACAGTGTAAAAGTGTTCCTATTTCGCCACATCCTCTCCAGCACCTGTTGTTTCCTGACTTTTTAATGATTGCCATTCTAACTGGTGTGAGATGGTATCTCATTGTGGTTTTGATTTGCATTTCTCTGATGGCCAGTGATGACGAGCATTTTTTCATGTGCCTGTTGGCTGTATGCATGTCTTCTTTTGAGAAATGTCTATTCATATCCTTTGCCCACTTTTTGGTGGGGTTTAAGCTGATAAGCAACTTCAGCAAAGTCTCAGAATACAAAATCAATGTGCAAAAATCACAAACATTCTTATACACCAGTAACAAACAAACAGAGAGCCAAATCATGAATTAACTTCCATTCACAATTGCTTCAAAGAGAATAAAATACCTAGGAATCCAACTTACAAGGGATGTGAAGGACCTCTTCAAGGAGAACTACAAACCACTGCTCAGTGAAATTAAAGAGTATCCAGTTTTATACTCAAGGAGGATATTAAAATATATTCTATACAATGTTACGACTCAGCATGAGCAAAAAGACATATGGCTCAAATTGGCGATTGCTAAGTGAACAGCAAAGTGACAAACGTGGAAGAAATTTCTGTAGGTTTGGGTAGTAAGGAGAAGCTCAATGCTGAGGTGAGACTTGAGTTTGTCTTGGAATAATTTTTCATGGCACTATTGATGAATACATGGAAGAATGAACAAATACACACTACCTTAAATATCAAAAGACAAGAACCAAGAGCTAATTGTCAGAGGGAGCCTGCTCCAATGTTACTGATAGTATACAAGTGGAACTACATTTCCATTTACAAATACAGATGGCTGTGTCTGAAGGGGTTTGAGGAATGTGTGTATGGTTATAAGTATAGATAGTTGAGAAGTCAAATAGCTTGGTACTTGGCACACTATTAATAAATAGCTGTCGAATTAGTTGATGTATCAGGTAATATTATGGAATGGTTAAATGCATGGACTTTGGGATCAGAGATATTATACTTTGGAGTCCTTGCTCTGCTATTGTTGGGAATTTGAGAGTTATCCAACCTGTAAAATTCAACTTTCTCACTGTTAGAATAGATGTAGTTAATGTAATTATACCTATTAAATAAGATTTTTGTGAGGCACAAGTGGGATAATATACATAAAATGCTTGGTAAGTTGCTTGGACATTGTAAGCACCCTATAAATGTAAGTTACTAATATTATGCTGTTTACTATTGTTGTTATTATATACTTATAAGAGGGTTGTGATTGCATATATGTTGGTGAATGTACGTAAAGTGTTGTTGGAAGAGGTGTATAAATGGGGTCGTATGGAAGTGAGTATGCATGGATAGGGAGGCTTAGGGGTGAAGTAGGTAGTAGTATCAGTCAGGACAGGAGGCATAAGCTGGTACCTCTTCACACTGAAGTGCTCAGAAGCCCTTGACTTAGTAACACTGGCTTTGGGGAAGGACTTCTTAATATTAAACAGCAATAATGGCACTCAGTTTGGGCTTACCAGTGCATCAATATCCTGACCACCTCTTTTCCCAACAATTAACACCTGAGAGCCACCCTCACTGAATTTACCCAGTTAATTGTTCACAGGATGGGATCATGAATTAAGGCATTATTTTCCTCAGAGTCATTTCAATTTCTCAAATGTGTTATAAAGAGGAACAGTTATTCTGGCAAATGCCATTTTATCCATATTTGCTAGATAACCTTAGACTTGCAGGTCCTTTAGACAGCTGTAAACTTCTTGTACGATAATTCTAAACAAGTTTCTTATCTTTTTGACACAAGAGAACCCTCCACTGAAAATTAATTTAGGGAAATTGAAAGTCCTTTTTCTGTGTTCACCTGTTTGTAAATGATAAGGACCATAAACAACAGTTTTAATAATTCGGTCCTTTGCCCAGGAGCAGCAGTTTATGATCCCAACCACCATCTCATAACCACATGAGCCGATCCTCCATTTCAAGCCAACACTCACTTTCTGTGATGAAATGCAAGGGCTCATCCCAATTTAATACATGGCTTCCTTCATATGGAACATGAGAAGCAGGCTGTCTGCTAGAGACCGGGCTGGGAGTATTTCTTTTGCCACCAGCCTGCAGGGGAGAAAATTAAATGGGGAAAGAAGTTGAGCTTATTATTGTCTTCTAAAACAATTTAAATTTTTTTTTAAAAAAACCTCATTTCATGGGGAAGCTATGGCTACAGGAATGTGAGATGAAATGAACAGTAACAAAGGAACCAAGATTAATAGTACTAGAAGGACATATTAACACCGAACATAAGTGAGACTTGAATGATGAAATAAATGTATAACTTAAATGTAGAAGTCACTTAGGCAGAAACAATTGCTGTTTTATGGAACAAAAAGTATATTCCTTTGTAAAAATGAAGACCACACAAATCAGTATTTTACTAATGCACATATGGAAGCTCCTACACATTACATTTTCACCAAAGGCTGGAAAGTTCTGAAAGCAATACCTGGGTATGAACTCATTTTATCCATCTTTTCTCCCCTCCACTTTCTCTGCTTCGGGATCTTTCAAGCAAAGCATGTGATAATTTCTGTGCCTTGATCATGCTGGCCCCTCCATCCCTGCAGCTTACCCAGTCACCATCTATGATGGAACAGGCTAGTCTCTGTAAGGATCTTCTCTCTACGGCTGCTTAGAGCACTGTTACACCTTTGAGGGGGATTACATCATGCTTGATTTCCAAATTAGAAAATAAAAATCACCTACATTGACATAAGTTTATTTTAAAAAGTAATGGAAGGGGACAGTTTCTCATGGAATACTCTATACAAACCTACAAGTTCTCTCTGAGCTCAGAAACAGGTATGGAACTACAAGAGATATCCATCGATTAAATTTACCATTGATGAAACCACCATTCCCTAATTTCTCTACTGAAGTTCTCTAAATCAGAATGTTTATCCTTGGAAGAAAATCATCCCACGAAAATTATGTCTCCACCATTTTTATATAAAAATTACCTTCTGAGAATCCATCTATATAATTTATAATAACAGAACAAAAAAGAAAAATCATATAATCATCTCAATAGTTGCAAAAAATTTTAAAAAGTTAAACACTCATTCATGACAAAAAATTAAGAATAGCATAAGTAGAAGAGAAATTCTTTTGAGAATGTGCCCAGTAATGCAATATTTTCTTTTTTCTTTTCTTTTTTTTTATTTTTAAAAATCTTTTAATTTGGAATTTTTGTGGGTACATAGTAGGTGTATATATTTATGGGGTACATGAGATATTTTGATACAAGCATGCAATGTAAAATAATCACATAATGGAGAGTAGGGTATCCATCTCCTCAAGCATTTATCCTTTGTGTTACAATCCAGTTACACACTTATTTTTAAATGTACAGTTATTATTGACTACAGTGCCATTGTTGTGCTATCCAATAGTAGGTCTTAATTAATTTTTTTTTGTTCCCATTAGCCATCCCCACCTGCCTCCCAGCGCCCAACTACCCTTTCCAGCCTCTGATAACCATCCTTCTATTCTCTATGTCTGTGAGTTCAATTGTTTTAACTTTTAGATCCCACAAGTAAGTGAGAACATGTGATGTTCATCTTTCTTTGCCTTATCTAATTAACATAGTGATCTCCAGTTCTATCCACATTGATGCAAATGACTGGATCTCATTCTTTTTTATGGTTGAATAGTACTCCATTATGTATATGTCCCACATTTTCTTTATCCATTCCTCTGTTGATAGACACTTAGGTTGATGCCAAATCTTAGCTGTTGTGAACAGTGCTGCAAGAAGCATGAAAGTGCAGATATTTCTTTGATATACTGATTTCCTTCTTTTGGATACATACCCAATAGTAGGATTGCTGGATCAGATGGTAGCTCTACTATTAGTTTTTTGAGAAACCTCCAAACTGTTCTCCATAGTGGCTGTACTAATTTACATTCCCATCAACAGTATGCAAGGGTTCCCTTTTCTCTAAATCCTCACCAAATGTTATTGCCTGTCCTTTGTATATAAGCTATTTTACCTGGGGTGAAATGATATCTCATTGTAGTTTTGATTTACATTTCTCTGATCAATGATGTTGAGTACCTTTTCATATGCCTGTTTGCCATTTGTATGTCATCTTTTTTTTTTTAATCATAATGTTTCTTCTACTTCCTTTTTTTTTTTTTTTTTTGTACTTTAAGTTCTAGGGTACATGTGCACAATGTGCAGGTTTGTTACATATGTATACTTGTGCCATGTTGCTGTGCTGCACCCCTCAACTCGTCAGCACCCATCAACTCGTCATTTACATCAGGTATAACTCCCAGTGCCATCCTTCCCCCCTCCCCCCTGCCCATAGTAGGCCCTGGTGCGTGATGTTCCCCTTCCAGAGTCCAAGTGATTTCATTGTTCAATTCCCACCTATGAGTGAGAACATGTGGTGTTTGGTTTTCTGTTCTTCCGATAGATTGCTGAGAATGATGGTTTCCAGCTGCATCCATGTCCCTACAAAGGACACAAACTCATCCTTTTTTATGGCTTCATAGTATTCCATGGTGTATATGTGCCACATTTTCTTAATCCAGTCTGTCACTGATGGACATTTGGGTTGATTCCAAGTCTTTGCTATTGTGAATAGTGCCACAATAAACATACGTGTGCATGTGTCTTTATAGCAGCATGACTTATAATCTTTTGGGTATATACCCAGTAATGGGATGGCTGGGTCATATGGTATTTCTAGTTCTAGATCCTTGAGTAATCGCCATACTGTTTTCCACAATGGTTGAACCAGTTTACATTCCCACCAACAGTGTAAAAGTGTTCCTATTTCGCCACATCCTCTCCAGCACCTGTTGTTTCCTGACTTTTTAATGATTGCCATTCTAACTGGTGTGAGATGGTATCTCATTGTGGTTTTGATTTGCATTTCTCTGATGGCCAGTGATGACGAGCATTTTTTCATGTGCCTGTTGGCTGTATGCATGTCTTCTTTTGAGAAATGTCTATTCATATCCTTTGCCCACTTTTTGGTGGGGTTTAAGCTGATAAGCAACTTCAGCAAAGTCTCAGAATACAAAATCAATGTGCAAAAATCACAAACATTCTTATACACCAGTAACAAACAAACAGAGAGCCAAATCATGAATTAACTTCCATTCACAATTGCTTCAAAGAGAATAAAATACCTAGGAATCCAACTTACAAGGGATGTGAAGGACCTCTTCAAGGAGAACTACAAATCACTGCTCAGTGAAATAAAAGAGGACACAAACAAATGGAAGAACATACCATGCTCATGGATAGGAAGAATCAATATCGTGAAAATGACCATACTTCACAAGGTAATCTATAGATTCAATGCCATCCCCATTAAGCTACTAATGACTTTCTTCACAGAATTGGAAAAAAAACTGCTTTAAAGTTCGTATGGAACCAAAAAAGACCCCGCATTGCCAAGACAATCCTAAGTCAAAAGAACAAAGCTGGAGGCATCACACTACCTGACATCAAACTGTATTACAAGGCTACAGTAACCAAAACAGCATGGTACTGGTACCAAAACAGAGATATAGAGCAAGGGAACAGAACAGAGCCCTCAGAAATAATACCACACATCTACAGCCATCTGATCTTTGACAAACCTGAGAGAAACAAGAAATGGGGAAAGGATTCCCTATTTAATAAATGGTGCTGGGAAAATTGGCTAGCCATAAGTAGAAAGCTGAAACTGGATCCTTTCCTTACTCCTTATACAAAAATTAATTCAAGATGGATTATAGACTTAAATATTAGACCTAAAATTATAAAAACCCTGGAAGAAAACCTAGGTAATACCATTCAGGAAAGAGGCATGGGCAAGGACTTCATGTCTAAAACACCAAAAGCAATGGCAACAAAAGCCATAATTGACAAATGGGATCTAATTAAACTAAAGAGCTTCTGTACAGCAAAAGAAACTACCATCAGAGTGAACAGGCAACCTACAGAATGAGAGAAAATTTTTGCAATCTACTCATCTGACAAAGGGCTAATATCCATAACCTCCAAAGAACTCAAACAAATTTATGAGAAAAAAAGCAGTATTTTCGTATAAGAAATCTGCATATGGATCCTACACATCTAAAATAAAAGTTGAAATTTTAAAAA
>NW_020258111.1:0-1541 GCF_003255815.1 Theropithecus gelada
CAGTAACTGCTGCACAAGGCTTAAGTAATTAGCGAACTTACTCTCAGCTCGACCCACATTTTCCCGAGGTTTCCCTGGAATTCCCCGAGCGCCCTCCTTACCCTAGAGCTTGAAGTGAAAACCTACTCGGGAGTCCTTTGTCGGTCGTCCTCAGCTTTCCACGGTCTGGTGTTCCTTCACTGGATTATTTGTAGAGATTACGGGGAGCCCTGCCTTGGGCACCAGAGACAGCCTGGGCAACCGAGGAAGATCCTCGTTTCTACCAAAAAAAAAAAAAAAAAAAAAAATTAGCGAGGTGTGGTGTCGCTCGCCTGTAATCTCAGCTACTCCATGAGAAGTCAGACAAAACCTGCCACCAGAGACTGATTTTCTTCTAAAATGCTTTCTCCAAAATATTTTTAAAACAAAAGGGGGAAATTGGAAAGGAAAATATTTTGGACCCCGCAAATCACTAAGATAAAGGGAAAAGTCAATCTGGGAATTGCTTAGGGCAAACCTGCCTCCCATTCTATTCAAAGTCATCCGCTGCTCGCTGAGAAGAATCCATATCTTATTGCCTCCTTTGGAAAGGCTCATCAGAAACTCAGAAGAATGCAACCGTTCCTCTCTCACCTGCCTGTGACCTGGAAGGCCCCTGGCTTCGAGTTGACCCACTTTTGCTTCAGGTTGTACCAGATCAAACCAGTGTTCATCTTACATATGTTGATTGCTGTCTCCTGTCTCCCTAAAATGTGTAAAACTGTCAGATACAGTCAGTTTCTCTTCCAGGGTTTGGCATGTTAACGTTCTTGTGTTTTGTTCTCGAACTCAACTTTCTTGTTCTCCATGCCTCCTTGCCCTTAGTTACTGTAAACAACCTTCCCCTCAGTTCTAATCAATAACTCTCATCTGTTCCCTTGGTTACCTGCTCTGCACCCATTTCTCCCTTCGAAACCACACGTCCCACCGTTGTAACTCACGACTCCCTTCCCCCTTCCTTATTTGGGAAAGTATTCACAAATAGCCAACGGGGTCAGTTTAGATCTTGAGGTCTGGCCCCAGCCCATGCCAGAGGTAGGGATTGCATTAGGAATAAAAACCCCTGCTTTCCTTTGTTCCGTGTGCTCTTGCGATTGTGACTGATGCGAGCAGCACGCTTCCGCAGAGGTAAAGTGCGTTGCTGAGAAAACTTTTGCTTAAGTGCTGGTTTCACTTTGCGTCACCGAGCATTTATCTCCAACAGAACCAAGCTGTGCTCTGACCACCTTGGGCAACTGTCATCAGGACATCCTGAGGCTGTGTCATGCACAAGCATCCCCAACCTTGGCAAAATAAACTTTCTAAATACTCTTTTCCCCAAATGCTCAGGGAGACTGATTTGAATAATCATAAAACTCCGAGGCTGCACTCCAGCCTTGGCGACAGAGCAAGACTCTGTTTCAGAAATAATAAAATAAAATAAAATAAAATAAAATAAAATAAAATAAATAAGATAAAATAAAATCTCCTGTCTCCCGCACAGCCGACTCTGCGTGAATTACTCCTTCTCTATTGCTATTCCC
>NW_020258111.1:1557-6772 GCF_003255815.1 Theropithecus gelada
AATAAAATAAAATAAAATAAAATAAAATAAAATAAAAAAGATAAGATAAAATAAAATCTCCTGTCTCCCGCACAGCCGACTCTGCGTGAATTACTCCTTCTCTATTGCTATTCCCCCCGTCTTGAGAAATCGGCTCTGTCTAGGTAGTGGGCAAGGTGAACCCACTGGGCAGTTACAGAATTGCCATTATATTGCTTGCAATTTTATATTTTATTACGCAAAATAGCCATAATCTTGTATACAAGGTTAAATGCGAATGTGCTCCTTGCCTGGTCAGATCCCAGCGCAGGAAGGACGCACCGCCTACAAACCGCTAGGCCAAAACGGTCATTCTGGCCACATCCAGCCTCACGTGAGATCACAATCTCCTGTCACTCAGGGCCTGAGGGGGCGGGGCCTGAAGCCCCATACAATCAGGGGCTCTGGGGTGGGGACCCGTCAATCAGGCGCGCCGCCGGAAAGGAGAGGGCGGCTTCCGGGATCTGGCTGGCGGGTGCTTTGTCTGGCCTTCGCCACCGTAGGCTCTTCCTGTGAGTCTCCGCTGCTACTTCCTGGCTCTGGGAGGCCCGGTGGCTCTGCAGCAGCCTCGGCCACCCTGTGACCTGTGGGTATTGGGACATCCCTAGCTGACGCCGGGACACCCGGGAAGCCGAGGAACCGTGAGTGGACTGCGCCTGGCTTCCGGAAGTGGGGAAGAGGGCTGGGTGAAACCTGCTGGAACCAGCCATCGGCTGCGGAACCTGCGGACGAAGTCGCCGGGCGCAGCCGGGCCTCAGTCCCCTTCTGTGCAGGGCCGGACGGGGCGGGCAGCGGGACCCCCGCGTCCTGTCTGTACCTGCGGGCACCACTTCCGCCGGCCGGAGCCCTCTCCGGAACCCCGCGCCTCCCGCACCCAGGTAGTGCGGTGACCACGGGAGGGTGATCCGGGAGAGCCCGACTCGGTGTGCGGGGTTCCAGTGTGGGAGAAGCTGTGGTTCATGGAGCTTCCAGTCCCACCTTTCTCCCCCTAAAATTAACCTGAGGCTTTGTTAAAACGTTAAACGGCGTGTTTGAGCAAACGCGATTCATAAACGGGTACCGCAGTCATGGTTTGTGGTTTGGGGTCCACGGGAGGGGCGTAAATGAGAGTCTTTGATAAGGTGAATGAGGAAGCAAACCATACATATATACACACACATATATATACATATACACACACACACACACACACACACACACACATATATATATATATATTTTTTTTTTCTTCTTTTTTTTTGAGACGGAGTCTCACCCTGTCACCAGGCTGGAGTGCAATGATGCAGTCTCAGCTCACTGCAACCTCTGACTCCCGGGTTCAAGCGATTCTTCTGCCTCGGCCTCCCAAGTAGCTGGGCTTATAGGCGCCACCACCACGTCCAGCTAATTTTTGTATGTTTAGTAGAGACAGGGTTTCGCCATGTTGGCTAGGTTGGTTTCGAACTCCTGACCTTCATTGATCACCCTCCTCGGCCTCCTAAAGCACTGGGATTACAGGCGTGAGGCACCTTGGCCAAAATATTTTTCTGTTTCCAAACATTTTACGAGAGGAAAGCAGAGAATAAATCATCTGACACTCTACTGTAAAAAAAAAATCTTTGTACCTCTCTTCTTTTCATCTTTCCTAAGTGTACATATTACCAAAATGTCTTTAGGTTGAGGTCCCCCCGTGAAAACTTGACAGGGTGTTGTGTCCTCAGCCACTCTCCTGTCTTTTCCTAGTTCTGGCATTTTAGAACTGTCTGGGGATGACCCAGGATACCCAGAGTGGCCATGTCTATTGGAGGGTCTAGTGAGTATCAGCCCCGGGGTCATCTCATCCCCAAGGACAGCCTGAGGTAGGGGGTAGAGTCTCTCAGGGGAGCAGCTGGATGCTCTTGGCCTTAGAGGAATCTCCTGGTATAGTTTCATCTAAAATGGTGATCCCTTAGGGTCATTAAAATTTTAGGACATTAAAATTAATGGACAATACAATGTAATGTCATGAAAGGTCATTAAAATTATTCCTCCGGCCCGAGTTTTTATTCCTCGAAGACACATTGATGGTTTGCCAATTGGATGCTGATATTGAGAGGAAAAGGCAGAAATGATTTCTGCTCTCTAGCTTGTCTCAGACCTGTGAAGAGAGAAAAACTGTCCCAAAGGACAAGGAAAACCCACCCCAGAGAGGATGTGCAAGAACCTGAATATTAAAATGCACTTAAGGCACACAGGAGGACAAAAAGCAGTGCCAGTGCCTCATAGGTGGTCATTGAGTACTTTACTGAACAGGATGGGTGTCCTAAGGGATAGAATGGCCTGCCGTTACACTTAGAAAGGTCTGCGTTGGAGTCAGCACTGCCTCTCCCTGAGTTTGTTACCTTGAAAAGGCTTGTCCGCTTATTTGAGTTTCAGGTTTTCACTGACTGTAAGATACATTTTGTCAGTACAGCTTGAAAGATAAAAATACTATTTCCAAAGAAGTAGGGTAAAATGATGTATTTCATTTGCTAAAAATTCGTATTTATTTCTTCCCCAGAGTGAGTGTAGTAAGTTTTAAAGTTCTGTTCTTTTTAAGGGTAATTTCAAATGGAATTGTAGGACTTAGCTTTGTAAATGCTACTGGTGAAATGAAAATGTGATAGATAAATTGATGATTTATAAAGATTCACCAAAATGTCAGTTCCCCTCTTGTAGCTTGGTGAAGAATTTATGACAGTGGACACATGTGTATCCTCTTATCTGGGTGTCTGAGTGTTGTTTTTTGTTTTTTGGAGATGCTGTCTTGCTCTGTAGCCCAGCTAGAGTGCAGTGGCGCCATCTCTGCTTACTGCAACCTCCGCCTCCCGAGTTCAAGTGATTCTCCTGTGTCAGCCTCCCGAGGAACTGGGATTATAGGCACCCACCACCACACCCAGCTAATTTTCATATTTTTAGTAAACACAGGGTTTTAGGCCTGGCACGGTGGCTTATGCCTGTAATCCCAGCCCTTTAGGAGGCCAAGGTGGTCGGATCACGAGATCAGGAGTTCCAGAGCAGCCTGGCCAACATGGTGAAACCCTGTCTCTACTAAAAATATGAAAAAATTAGCTGAGCGTGGTGGCAGGCACCTGTAATCCCAGCTACTCGGGAGGCTGAGGCAAGAGAATTGCTTGAACCCAGGAGGTGGAGGTTGCAGTGAGCCAAGATCTTGCCACTGCACCCCAGCCCAAGGGACAATGCGAGACTCCGTCTCAAAAACAAATAAACAAACAAACAAACAACAAAAAGACGGGATTTTTGCCATGTTGGCCAGGCTGGTCTCAACCTCCTGACCTCAGGTGATCCCCTGCCTCAGCCTCCCAAGGTGCTGGGATTACAGACGTGAGCCACGACGCCTGGCCCACTCTATTTTCTTTTTATTCCCTAAATTTTAATATGTTTGAGTTTGTCTGTTCCTTTATCACTTTTTTCTTACATAAAAAAATTCTGCCTAATCCTTCATTAAAAAAAAATCTTCCTGTGACTTCTGAAAGTATTCTGGTTTTATCTTTTGTATTTGAATATATAATAAGATGATTATTGTTCATGGAATAGAGAAGAATGCAATGCATTTTCCCAAGTAGATGCCAGCCTGGTTTGCCTCATATTTTAAAGTGCATGTAATTTCTTTTTCTATTCTATAGTGCCTACTCTATCATTCCTCAACTTTCCATATAGATGCTGGGTCATTAAGACTTTTTTTTTCCTTTGGTCTGCTTGCTCATCTCTTTTCTAACACTGTGCTGTCCTGAATATTTTTGTTTGAAAATCTTAGAAGTATGTTAGACAAGCCATCACTCTTTTTTTAGATGACTAAAAATGATTAGACATTGATCATTTTTACTGCATATGAAAGAGTAGCTTTTCTTGCCTAAAACCACCTGATTTGGGAATTTATGTGGTTTCATAGGAATAGCATCTGGAAGTGGTGACATTAATGTCATTTTAAAAAGCATGTGTCCTATTTCCTCTTATTCCTTTCTGCCTTGATATTGTGCAATAGAAATTTGAAAAATTGTTGTATTAGTATTGTTAAATATCAATTATTGGTTTTATTTACTACTCAATTAAATTGAATAAGCCTATTCTCTTTTGGTGTAATCACGTGGAATGGGTTCACTTCCACAGTTAACAAGTGACAGCACATGTAAAATATTGTCTACCAGGGAAATTCATTGAACACTCAGTGTTCAGACTGTGTTTTTGTGTCTGGTTCCCTAAGCACCACTGCAGTGACACAAAATAATAGACTTTCAGCAGAAGAAGTTTTGGAAAATATACTGCATAAGCCATTTAGATGCAGTGAGTCATTCTTATTACTTGGGTTGGTGGAATCCCTTTCAAAATGTAAGTTCTTAATACAAACAAAGATTGAACTTTGCGAGCAGGTATTTTTAAGAATAAGTAGTCTCAGGACTGATAATATGAACTCACTTATGCACATCAGGTAGGACTTTAGTATGACAGATACTAGAAATGTACAAAGTGAAGTTAAAAGGTAACTCCTAGCAGCATATCGTAATCTCACTCCCTGGATTCTCTAATGAGATGGGTGTTTCTACTTTGCTGTTGCCTTTTTGAATAGTTCAATTCTAGCATTAGTACTGCTGTGTGGGAGGGAGTATGTGTGAACAGAGTAAGAGTTGTGACAATCAAGTCATAGAATAAATGCTTGGAAATTTTAGAATCATGTAAACAGCTTACGAATTGAGTATACATTCCCAGTGCTCTCAGTCTCACTCATCCTTCTATCCACATGTGCGGAATGTTTTAGGACTCCATGGCTTTTGAGGATGTGAACTTTACCCAGCAGGAATGGGCTTTGCTAGATTCTTCTCAGAAGAATCTCTCCAGAGAAGTGATGCAGGAAACCTGCAGGAACCTGGCTTCTGTAGCTAAGAATGACAACACATTTCACTTAATTACAGAACCATTTCCCTATCATCAGTGCTATTTGTGATTTGGAATGGGGCAAGGGAATGATTTGGTGAATAAATCAGGCATGGGCACTGTGTACAATGAACATGAAATCTAGTAATGTTTCTTTTTTTTTTTTTTTTGAGACGGAGTCTCGCTGTGTCGCCCAGGCTGGAGTGCAGTGGCGCGATCTCGGCTCACTGCAAGCTCCGCCTCCCAGGTTCACGCCATTCTCCTGCCTCAGCCTCCGAGTAGCTGGGACTACAGGCGCCCGCCACCA
>NW_020258112.1:0-6772 GCF_003255815.1 Theropithecus gelada
GATAACAAAGAGAAAGAAGCTTTCTGAGAAACTTCTTTGTGTTGTGTGAAATCATCTCACAGAGTTGCAGCTTTCCCCTCAAGAAGCCTTTCGCTAAGACAGTTCTTGTGGAATTTGCAAAGTGATATTTCGAAGCCCAGAGAGGGCGCTGGTGAAAAAGGAAATATCCTCCAATGAAATCTGGAAAGAAGCTTTCTGAGAAACTGCTCAGTGTTCTGTTAATTCATCTCACAGAGTTACAGCTTTCCCCTCAAGAAGCCGCTCGCTAAGCCTTTTCTTGTGAAATTCACAAAGAGATATTTGCAAGCCCATAGAGGGCTATCGTGAAAAAGAAAATATCCTCAGAGAAAAACTGGAAAGAAGCTATCTGAGAAACTGCTTTGTGATGTGTGACTTCCACTCACAGAGTTACATCTGTATTTCGTGGATCTCTTTGCTAGCCTTCTTTCTGTGGAATCTGAGAACAGATATTTCGGATCCCTTTGAAGACTAGAGGGCCAAAGGAAATCTCCGCTGATAACAAAGAGAAAGAAGCTTTCTGAGAAACTTCTTTGTGTTCTGTGAAATCTTCTCACAGAGTTACAGCTTTCCCCTCAAGAAGCCTTTCGCTAAGACAGTTCTTGTGGAATGTGCAAACTGATATTTGGAAGCACATAGAGAGTGCTGGTGAAAAAGGAAATATCCTCCGATGGAATCTGGAAAGAAGCTTTCTGAGAAACTGCTTAGTGTTCTGTTAATTCATCTCAGAGTTACAGCTTTCCCCTCAAGAAGCCGCTCGCTAAGCCTGTTCTAGTGGAATTTGCAAATTGATATTTGGAAGCCCATAGAGTTCTACGGTGGAAAAGAAAATGTCCTCAGAGAAAAACTTGAAAGAAGCTTTCTGAGAAACTGCTTTGTGACGTGTGACTTCCACTCACAGATTTACATCTGTATTTCGTTGGTCTCTTTGCTAGCCTTATTTCTGTGGAATCTGAGAGCAGATATTTCGGATCCCTTTGAAGACTATAGGGCCAAAGGAAATATCCTCCGATAACAAAGAGAAGGAAGCTTTCTGAGAACCTTCTTTGTGTTCTGTGAAATCGTCTAACAGAGTTACAGCTTTCCCCTCAAGACGCCTTTCCTAAGACAGTTGTTGTGGAATTTGCAAAGTGATATTTGGGAGCCCATAGAGGGCGCTGGTGAAAAAGGAAATATCCTCCGATGGAATCTGGAAAAAAGCTTTCTGAGAAACTGCTTTGTGATGTGTGACTTCCACTCATAGAGTTATATCTTTATTTCGTGGATCTCTTTGCTTCCCTTATTTCTATGGAATCTGAGAACAGATATTTCGGATCCCTTGAAGACTCTAGGGCCAAAGGAAATATCCTCCGATAACACAGAGAAAGAAGCTCTCTGAGAAACTTCTTTGTGTTCTGTGAAACCATCTCACAGTATTACAGCTTTCCCCTCAAGAAGCCTCTCGCTAAGACAGTTGTTGTGGAATTTGAAAAGTGATATTTGGAAGCCCATAGAGGGCTGTGGTGATAAAGGAAATATCCTCCGATGAAATCTGGAAAGAAGCTTTCTGAGAAGCTGCTTAGTGTTCTGTTAATTCATCGCACAGAGTTACAGCTTTCCCCTCAAGAAGCCGCTCGCTAAGCCTGGTCTTGTGGAACTCGCAAGTGATATTTGGAAACCCATAGAGGGCTATGGTGAAAAAGAAAATATCCTCAGAGAAAAACTGGAAAGAAGTTTCCTGAGAAAGTGTTTTGTGATGTGTGACTTCCACTCACAGAGTTACATCTGTATTTCGTGGATCTCTTTGCTAGCCTTGTTTGTGTGGAATGTGAGACGAGATATTTGGGATCCCTTGGAAGACTATAGCGACAAAGGAAATATCCATCGATAACAAAGAGAAAGAAGCTTTCTGAGAAGCTTCTTTGTGTTCTGTGAAATCATCTCACAGAGTAACAGCATTCCACTAAAGAAGCCCTTCGCTAAGACAGTTCTCGTGGAATTTGAAGTGTGATATTTGGAAGCCCATAGACGACTATGGTGAAAAAGGAAATATCCTCCGATGAAATCTGGAAAGAAACTTTCTGAGAAACTGCTTAGTGTTCTGTTAATTCATCTCACAGAGTTACAGCTTTCCCCTCAAGAAGCCTTTCGCTAAGACAGTTCTTGTGGAATTCGCAAAGTGATGTTTAGAAGCCCATAGATGGCTATGGTGAAAAAGGATATATCCTCAGAGAAAAACTGGAAAGAAGCTTTCCGAGAAACTGCTTTGTGATGTGTGACTTCCACTCACAGAGTGACATCTGTATTCTTGGATCTCTTTGCTAGCCTTCTTTGTGTGGAATCTGAGAACAGATATTTCGGATCCCTTTGAAGACAATAGGGCCAAAGGAAATATCCTACTATAACAAAGAGAAAGAAGCTTTCTGAGAAACTTCTTTGTGTTCTCTGAAATCATCTCACAGAGTTACAGCTTCCCCTCAAGAAGCCTTTCGCTAAGACAGTTCATGTGGAATTTGCAAAGTGATATTTAGAAGCCCATAGAGGGCGCTGGTGAAAAAGGAAATATCCTCCGATGAAATCTGGAAAGAAGCTTTCTGAGAAACTGGTTAGTGTTCTGTTAATTCATCTCACAGAGTTACAGCTTTTCCCTCAAGAAGCCGCTGGCTAAGCCTGTTCTTGTGGAATTCGCAAAGTGATATTTGGAAGCCCATAGAGGGCTATGGTGAAAAAAAAAATATCCTCAGCGAAAAACTGGAAAGAAGCTTTCTGAGAAACTGCTTTGTGATGTGTGACTTCCACTCACAGCGTTACATCTACATTTCGTGGATCTCTTCGCTAGCCTTATTCTGTGGAATCTGAGAACAGATATTTCGGTTCCCTTTGAAGACCATAGGGACAAAGGAAATATCCTCCGATAACAAAGAGAAAGAAGCTTTCTGAGAAACTTCTTTGTGTTCTCCGTGATCATCTCATAGAGTTACAGCTTTCCCCTGAAGAAGTCTTTGGCAGAAACCGTTATTGGGAAATTTGCAAAGTGATATTTGGAAGCCCACAGAGGGCGGTGGTGAAAAAGGAAATATCCTCCGATGAAATCTGGAAAGAAGCTTTCTGAGAAACTGCTTAGTGTTCTGTTAATTCATCTCACAGAGTTATGGCTTTCCCCTCAAGAAGCCGCACGCTAAGCGTATTCTTGTGGAATACGCAAAGTGATATTGGAAGACCATAGAGCGCTATGGTGAAGAAGAAAATATCCTCCGAGAAAAACGGGAAAGAAGCTTTCTGAGAAACTGCTTTGTGATGTTTGACTTCCACTCACAGAGTTACATCTGTATTTCGTGGATCTCTTTGCTAGCCTTACTTCTGTGGAATCTTACAACAGGTATTTCGGATCCCTTTGAAGACTAGAGGGCCAAAGGAAATATCCTCTGATAACAAAGAGAAAGAAGCTTTCTGAGAAACTTCTTTGTGTTCTCCGAAATCATCTTACAGAGTTACAGATTTCCTCTCAAGAAGCCTTTTGCTAAGACAGTTCTTGTGGATTTGCAAAGTGATATTTAGAAGCCCATAGAGGGCGCTGGCGAAAAAGGAAATAACCTCCGATGAAATCTGGAAAGAAGCTTTCAAAGAAACTGCTTAGTGTTCTGTTAATTCATCTCACAGAGTTACAGCTTTCCCCTCAAGAAGCCGCTCGCTAAGCCTGTTCTTGTGGTATTCGCAAAGTGATATTTGGAAGACCATAGAGCGCTATGGTTAAAAAGAAAATATCCTCAGAGAAAATCTGGAAAGAAGCTTTCTGAGAAACTGCTTTGTGAGGTGTGACTTCCACTCAGAGAGTTACATCTGTATTTCGTGGATCTCTTTGCTTGCCTTATTTCTGTGGAATCTGAGAATAGATATTCCGGATCCCGTGAAGACTCTAGGGCCAAAGTAAGTATCCTCCGATAACAAAGAGAAAGAACCTCTCTGAGAAACTTCTTTGTGTTCTGTGAAATCATCTCACAGATTTACAGCTTTCCCATCAAGAAGCCTTTCGCGAAGACAGTTCTTGTGGATTTTGCAAAGTGATATTTGGAAGCCCATAGAGGGCTATGGTGAAAAAGGAAATATCCTCCGATGAAATGTGGAAAGAATCTTTCTGAGAAACTGCTGAGTGTTCTGTTAATTGATCTCACGCAGTTACAGCTTTCCCCTCAAGAAGCCGCTCGCTAAGCCTGTTCTTGTGGAATTCGCAAAGTGATATTTGGAAACCCATAGAGGGCTAGGGTGAAAAAGAAAATATCCTCAGAGAAAAACTGGAAAGAAGTTTTCTGAGAAAGTGTTTTGTGATGTGTGACTTTCACTCACAGAGTTACATCTGTATTTCGTGGATCTCTTTGCTAACCTTGTTTGTGTGGAATGTGAGAAGAGATATTTGGGATCCCTTGGAACACTATAGCGACAAAGGAAACATCCACCGATAACAAAGTGAAAGAATCTTTCTGAGAAACTTCTGTGTGTTCTGTGACATCACCTCACAGAGTTACAGCACTCCTCTCAAGAAGCCCTTTGCTAAGACAGTTCTCGTGGAATTTGAAATGTGATATTTGGAAGCCCATAGAGGGCTATGGTGAAAAAGGAAATGTCCTCCGATGAAATCTGGAAAGAAGCTTTCTGAGAAACTGCTTAGTGTTCTGTTAATTCATCTCACAGCGTTACAGCTTTCCCCTCAAGAAGCCGCTCGGTAAGCCTGTTCTTGTGGAATTGGCAAAGTGATGTTTAGAAGCCCATAGATGGCTGTGGTCGAAAAGGAAATATCCTCAGAGAAAAACTGGAAAGAAGCTTTCTGAGAAACTGCTTTGTGATGTGTGACTTCTACTCACAGAGTGACATCTGTATTCTTGGATCTGTTTCCGAGCTTTATTTCTGTGGAACCTGAGAACAGATATTTCGGATCCCTTTGAAGACAATAGGGCCAAAGGAAATATCCTCGGATAACAAAGAGAAAGAAGCTTTCTGAGAAACTTCTTTATGTTCTGTGAAATCATCTCACAGTGTTACTGCTTTCCCCTCAAGAAGCCTTTCGCTAAGACAGCTCAGGTGGAATTTGCAAAGTGATATTTCGAAGCCCATAGAGGGTTATGGTGAAAAAGGAAATATCCACCGATGAAATCTGGAAAGAAGCTTTGTGAGAAACTGCTTAGTGTTCTGTTAATTCATCTCACAGAGTTCCAGCTTTCCTCTCAAGAAGCCGCGCGCTAAGCCTTTTCTTGTGGAATTCGCAGTGATATTTGGAAGCCCATAGAGGACTACGGTGAAAAAGAAAATATCCTCCGAGAAAAACTGGAAAGAAGCATTCTGAGAAACTGCATTGTGATGTGTGGCTTCCACTCACAGAGTTACACCTGTATTTCGTGGGTCTCTTTGCTAGCCTTATTTCTGTGGAATCTTACAACAGATATTTCGGATCCCTTTGAAGACTATAGGGCCAAAGGAAATATCCTCCGATAACAAAGAGAAAGAAGCTTTTTGAGAAACTTCTTTGTGTTCTCTTAAATCATCTCACAGAGTTACAGCTTTCTCCTCAAGAAGCCTTTCGCTAAGACAGTTCTTGTGGAATTTGCAAAGTGATATTTGGATGCCCATAGAGAGCGCTGGTGAAAAAGGAAATATCCTCCGATGAAATCTTGAAAGAAGCTTTCTGAGAAACTGCTTAGAGTCCTGTTAATTCATCTCACAGAGTTACAGCATTCTCCTCAAGAAACCGCTCGCTAAGCCTCTTCTTGTGGAATTCGCACAGGGATATTTGGAAGCCCATAGAGGGCTACGGTGAAAAAGAAAATATCCTCAGAGAAAAACTGGAGAGAAGCTTTCTGAGAAACTGCTTGGTGATGTGTGACTTCCACTCACAGAGTTACATCTGTATTTCGTGGATCTCTTTGCTAGCCTTATTTCTGTGGAATCTGAGAACAGATATTTCGGATCCCTTTGAGGACTATAGGGACAAAGGGAATACCCTCCGATAACAAAGAGAAAGAAGCTTTCTGAGAAACTTCTTTGTGTTGTGTGAAATCATCTCACAGAGTTGCAGCTTTCCCCTCAAGAAGCCTTTCGCTAAGACAGTTCTTGTGGAATTTGCAAAGTGATATTTCGAAGCCCAGAGAGGGCGCTGGTGAAAAAGGAAATATCCTCCAATGAAATCTGGAAAGAAGCTTTCTGAGAAACTGCTCAGTGTTCTGTTAATTCATCTCACAGAGTTACAGCTTTCCCCTCAAGAAGCCGCTCGCTAAGCCTTTTCTTGTGAAATTCACAAAGAGATATTTGCAAGCCCATAGAGGGCTATCGTGAAAAAGAAAATATCCTCAGAGAAAAACTGGAAAGAAGCTATCTGAGAAACTGCTTTGTGATGTGTGACTTCCACTCACAGAGTTACATCTGTATTTCGTGGATCTCTTTGCTAGCCTTCTTTCTGTGGAATCTGAGAACAGATATTTCGGATCCCTTTGAAGACTAGAGGGCCAAAGGAAATCTCCGCTGATAACAAAGAGAAAGAAGCTTTCTGAGAAACTTCTTTGTGTTCTGTGAAATCTTCTCACAGAGTTACAGCTTTCCCCTCAAGAAGCCTTTCGCTAAGACAGTTCTTGTGGAATGTGCAAACTGATATTTGGAAGCACATAGAGAGTGCTGGTGAAAAAGGAAATATCCTCCGATGGAATCTGGAAAGAAGCTTTCTGAGAAACTGCTTAGTGTTCTGTTAATTCATCTCAGAGTTACAGCTTTCCCCTCAAGAAGCCGCTCG
>NW_020258113.1:0-6770 GCF_003255815.1 Theropithecus gelada
GTAGCGGGGGGGGGGGGGGGGTACACATCTATCTTTGTGTCCTTTCATTTCCCCCTTCTCATAAGTAACTGGATGTCCAATCTTGGATTTCCAGAGTCTTATAATATAGCCTCACTTTCTGGGTGCAGGAGAGGCTGGTGATGGCTACGGAGGACCATTAGTTGGATGGTATCAAACCTTTCTCTGACAAATTGTAAAATTGTATTTACCACACAGGGGCCTATAGTGAATAGAAGCAGTAAAGACATTAGGGGGCCTAACAGGGGTGCCAGAAGGGAAAACATTGAAGAGCTCCACCAATTGTTAGCGGCTGTAGTGAATTGTTGCTTTTTCATTTCTAAGCTTAGTTTGTGTAGGCGTTGGACTCTTTCCTCAACTAACCCTGACTCATTTATATAGAAATAGCATTCTTCTTTGAGGAACATACAGGTACCTCCTTTCTCAGCCGTGAGTAAGTCTAAGGCTCTGCGGTTTTGAAGGGTGACCTGTGCTAGGGAGGTGAGCTGCCGCTGAAGGGAGGCTAGGGAATAGGCGGAGTCTTCCATAGCAACAGAGAATTGTTGTAACAGCTTGTCGTTTTCTATCATGGAGTGTTGTAGGGCCCCTCCTGCTAACCCCGCTGCGACAACAGAGGTGGTTAAGGATATTCCGGCAATTAGTGGTAGAAAAACTGCTCGTCTATGTCACGCAGTTTCAGTTGGGGCAGTCCCTGCCCAGCCTATGAACTCTGCCGGAGTTAGCAGGGTCAGTCGGGGGACTAGTGTAACAGGGATGCACAACTGTCCGTCAGAGATGCTTTTGGACAGAGTTTTTAACAGAGTCATATTACACCAGAAGAACACACCAGGGGGAGCATATATGGGGCTATTAGGGTATGTAGCCGATTGGTTGTGGAGGCTTTTGCTAAGTGCAGAATAACAGTAGGGATATTTCTCTTGGTATGGGTCATGGTACAGGGCCACATCGGGTATTGTGACTGTTGATGAATTAAAATCTGTATAGTTTGTGGGTGGGGAGGAAAGGGGAACAGCGGTTAATGGTGGTCTTCCTAAGGTTGCACACATAAAGCAAGAGGACAGGTCGCCTAAACCGGTGAGGTTGGCGAATGCTAGCCTTTCTTGTAATAGGGTTAGCCAGGAGAAGGGCTGCAAGTCTTGTGATAGCTTGGTTTCCTGTCTGTGGATTTGTGTATGGATTAAGGGTCTGTGGATTTGTGTATGGATGTTGGGTCCACTGGTTTGACGTGTGTGTAGTGGATCCACGAAGCGATGCCTTCTACCTTGAGAGCGGTGGGAGTACAGGAGTACTTGCAGTGGTCCTTTCCACCTGGGTTGAAGAGTTTCTTGCCGGTGGCGCTTGACTAGGACCCAGTCTCCCGGCTGGAACGGATGAGGCGTGGGCGGAGGTCCTGACTCGTATAGTTCTCGTAGTCTGGGCCAAATTTCCTGGTGAATTTTCTGTAAGGCTTGTAAGGAGAACAAGAGCTCAGAGACATTTTCAGTTTCAGGTTTGAGTAAGTCATCTTTTAGACTGGGGACCAGGGGTGGGGGTCTGCCATACATGATTTCATATGGTGTGAGGCCCAGTCTGTAAGGGGTATTTCGGGCCCGGAACAGAGCGTAGGGGAGAAGTACTACCCAATTAGCGCCAGTCTCCATGGTCAATTTAGTTAAGGTCTCCTTTAGAGTCCGATTCATCCTTTCTACCTGTCCTGAGCTTTGGGGCCTATAAGCACAATGTAATTTCCAATTTGCCCCAAGAATGGAAGCCAAATCCTGACTTACCTTAGCAACGAAGTCTGGTCCATTGTCTGACCCTATTTGGATGGGAAAGCCATACCTGGGGAGGATTTCTTCCAAAATTTTCTTTGCTACAACCTGAGCAGTTTCTCTCTTAGTTGGGAACGCTTCTGTCCATCCTGAAAAAGTATCTACAAAGACAAGTAAGTACTGATACCCATATTTTCCAGGCTTTATCTCAGTAAAGTCTATTTCCCAATAAACACCAGGCCTAGTTCCTCTACACCTAATTCCTGCGGCGGTCTGGGTTTGGGGGCAAGCGTTGTTCAGTTGGCAGGCTTTGCAATTTGTTGTGACATCGCTGGCCAGTTCAGCTATGCGCCTGATTCTGAACTTGGCATGCCTGATTAAGTCTATCATTCGCCGGGCACCCAGGTGGGTTGTCTGGTGGATATGTTCCAACACCTGCCGTCCTAATTTTTCTGGTGGGATGGTTTGGTCATTTACATCAGTCTACCACCCATTTTGAACCTGTTTTAGGGGAAGCATGTCCATCCATTCGCGATCCTGTTCGGTATAGTCGGGAAAACTTGGCAAATTTCGCGGGCCAGGATCAGGGAGCTGGAGCGCAAGGAGCTGACTGGGAGCTTTTGCTATGCTCCTTGCGGTTTGGTCGGCTAAGAAGTTGCCTCGAGCAATTGGCATGGTTGGTTTCTGGTGCCCAGGGCAATGTACGATAGCCAATTTCTTTGGTTTCCACAGAGCAGTTAATAGAGCTAGGATCTCTTGCTTGTTTTTTATTTCTTTGCCTTCAGCTGTTAATAGTCCCCTCTCTCTGTAGATGGCCCCATGTATGTGCGCAGTAGCGAAAGCATAGTGGCTATCCGTGTATACTGTCAGTTTTTTCTCTGCCCCTAGGGTGAGGGCCTGTGTGAGTGCTATCAGTTCGGCTCTTTGGGCCGATGTCCCTGGAGGCAAGGGTTCCGCCCAGATTACCTCAGTCTCTGACGTTACAGCCGCTCCTGCATACCGCTGGCCTTGGTGGAGGTAGCTGCTGCCATCAGTGAACCAGATGAGTTCTGTGTCGGGGAGCGGACGATCTTGCAGGTCCTCCCGCACCCCATGCACCTGAGCCAGTATCTCAGTGCACTCATGGGATGGGGCGTCCAGGTCTGGATTTGGCAGCAGTGAAGCAGGGTTTAAAGAGGTTGGGGGCAGGAAAGTTATTCTGAGGGGGTTTAACAGCAGTCCTTGATAGTGGGTGAGCCGGGCGTTACTCATCCATCGGTCCGGCGGCTGCCGGAGGATGCCTTCAATGGCATGCGGGGTTATAACGCGCAACTCTTGCCCCATGATAAGTTTATCAGCGTCTCGGACCATTAGGGCGGTCGCTGCGATTATCCGGAGGCAGGGTGACCAGCCAGCAGCCACTGAATCTAATTTTTTTTGACAAATAGGCAACTGGCCTCTGCCAGGGGCCTAGGTACTGTGTTAACACGGCTTTTGCAACACCCTTACTTTCATCTACGTATAAGTGGAAGGGCTTGGAGACATCAGGGAGCCCCAGCGCGGGAGCTGATAACAAGGCAGTTTTGATTTGTTGAAAGGCCAGCTCAGCCTCTTCCGTCCAATTGAAGGGCTGCCGTTCCTTTGTTGCCTGGTATAGGGGCTTGGCTAACTCAGCATATCCGGGTATCCATAACCTACAGAACCCTGCTGACCCCAGGAATTCTCTCACTTGCCGTGTCGACTGGGGTCTAGGGATGCGTAGGACTGTTTCCTTTCGGACTTTGGTTAGCCAGCGTTGCCCCCCTTTTAATAGGTACCCCAGATAAGTTACCTCCGACTTGCAGATCTGAGCCTTTGTTGCTGAGGCTCGGTAGCCTAGCTCCCCCAGAGTCTTCAAGAGGTCCTCAGTCCCTTGAACACAGGTTTCCGAGGACCTGGCCGCTATTAAGAGATCATCAACATATTGCAAAAGAGTTATTTCAGGGTGTTGCCACCTGTACTCACCCAGATCTTCATGAAGGGCTTCATCGGACAGGGTTGGCGAGTTCTTGAACCCTTGTGGCAGCCTGGTCCATGTTAGCTGACCGTTGATGCCCCCTCAGGATCCGTCCATTGAAATGCAAAGAGTTCTTGACTTTTGGGAGCCAGAGGAAGGCTGAAGAAAGCATCTTTTAGATCAAGAACGGTATACCAATGTTTTTCGGGATGTAAAGCACTCAGAAGGGTGTATGGATGGGCACAGTGGGATGTATGTCCATGACCCTTTTATTAACTTCTCTTAAATCCTGTACTGGCCTGTAGTCCGTACTGTTGGGTTTACGAACAGGTAATAGTGGAGTATTCCAGGATGAGTGGCAAGCCCGTAGGACTCCCTGGTCTAGGAGTCGGCGGATATGGGGCGTAATTCCTTCTCTTGCCTCCAGGGGCATAGGATATTGCCGAACCCGAACCGGGTCCGTGCCTGGCTTAACTTCCACAATATGGCAGGTCGATGTTTAGCTAGCCCTAAGCCCCCAGTTTCTGCCCACGCTTCAGGGAAATGCTGGAGCCAAGAGTCAGTTTCCTGATCGGGGGGCTTTTGCTCTTGATGGAGTCTGTACTCATCTTCTAAGGTGACAGTCAGGATAGATATTGGCCTGTTTTGGGAATCAGTTATCTTGGGCCCTTCTGGCTCAAAGTGGATTTGGGCCCCCATTTTTGTCAGCAAGTCCCTCCCTAGTAGAGGGCAGGGGCTCTCTGGGATGACTAGGAAGGAATGGGAGACTTTTCCCGTTCCTAAGTCTACAGTCCTCTGGGTTGTCCAGGGGTATTTTTTGATGCCTGTGGCCCCGTGCACCCAGGATGTTTTCTTAGACATTTTTCCAATTGGTTTGGTTAGGACTGAGTGTTCCGCCCCAGTATCGACCAAGAAGCGAACTGGGGACCCCTCCACTTGCAAAGTTACCCTGGGTTCGGGGAGGGGGTCTGAACCCCGTCCCCCCTAGTCAGAGTCCTGGGTAACGAGCACGGAGGTAGGGTTAGCTGGTCTCCGTTTCTTTGGGCAGTCTTTAATCCAGTGACCACGTTCCTTGCAATAAGCACACCGATCCTTTTCTAATCCTTGCCTAGAGCCTTGCTTTTTCTGCTTTCTGCTTTGGCCATTCCCTGCCTGGGGGAAAGCTGATAGTAAGACTTTGGTCATTTCTTTGGTTGCCTTGAACTGTTTTTCTTCTGGAGTATCCCTATTATTATAAACTTGCTGGGCCATCTGAAGGAGGTCCTGAATCTGCTTTCCTTCTAAACCTTCTAATTTCTGGAGTTTTCTTTTAATATCTGGTGCTGCCTGGTTTACAAAGGACATTACTACCGCAGCCTGATTTTCCGGTGCTTCCGGGTCCATAGGGATAAACTGTCTGAAAGCTTCCATTAATCTCTCTAAATACACAGCGAGGCTTTCTGTCTTACCTTGTAACACAGAATGTACTTTAGCCAAATTGGTGGGCTTGCGAGCTGCAGCCCGGAGACCCGCCATTAGAGTCTGGCGATAAATGAGCAGTCGTCCCCTACCTTCTGCCGTGTTGTAGTCCCATCTGGGCCGGGTCAAAGGAAAAGCCGCGTTAATGAGGTCAGGATTTGCAGTTGGCTGGCCGTCATCTCCTGGAACCAGCTTTCTGGCCTCAACTTGGATTCTTTCCCGCTCCTCCGTTGTGAACAGGATTCGGAGTTGTTGTTGACAGTCATCCCAGGTCGGCTGGTGAGTAAACATGACACTGTCTAACAACGAGGTTAGATCTTTGGGATTATCGGAGAACCGAGCATTTTGGGACTTCCAATTGTATAAATCACTAGTGGAAAAAGGCCAATACATGAGACAGGAGAGCCCGGTATCATCGAGCGATCCTATTTCTCTGAGAGGCAGGGCTACGGTGGAGTCAGGGAGTCGGGAAGCTTGGTCTCGCAGTACGCGGCCTCGCGTTCGGCCGGCCGGCGCCCCTGGGTTACTTTCGCTCTCGGCTGCTTCCGCTTCTCGGTTTCCCTCTACGGAAGCACCACCCTGGGGGACTGGGTCCTGCAGGATAAGGTGCGGATATGGTGGGGGAAGTGTGGGTTCTAACGTTAGGGGGTCCTGGCTGTCTGGCAGCACAGGGGCCGAGGGAGCAGAGGGAGTCCTTTGTCTTGTAGGTCGCATTACTAGGACCTTGCAGGGCTCAGGGATGAATGGAGTTACCCAGGGCGGTGGGTTTTCCACAAGATCCTGCCACACTAGAATATAAGGAATTTGATCAGGATGTCCTGACTGCCCTGGCAGGAAAATCTTAGTTTTTACCTTAGTAATAATAGAGAGACAGAAAGTTCCTTTGGAGGGCCACCCTACGCCGAAAGAGGGCCACTCCGAACGGCAGAAAGTAACTAGCTTTCCCTTCTTTAGTTCTACGCTTAAGTTACGCCCCCGAGCCTTCACATCCTTAAAATTGGTAACAAGGAGTGAGAGCGGCGTGCTCTGGTTGTTGCCCATCTTTGGACTGCTCCTACAAAGAGAAGGAGGGACGAAAATGAGTGCAAAGCAGAGGGGAGTATCCGACAGGTCCGGTCCTGGAAGGGGAAGAAAAGGTTTTATGTTTCGTTTTGGACTTACACTTAACACTTAACAATAACGGACAGACAGTGAGAAACGATGAGCCTTCGCGAGCGCGTGTCGGACTTCCGACCTGAGTCAGACGGGGCAACCAAGGATGGAGGCCCCCAGATGGGCACTGGGGGACGTCTCCCACCAGTCCCGAGTGGCTGTCTTTTAGCGCGTCCGCCAAGACCGTGCCACTTACAAAACAGACCAATACAGATTACAGATTACGGATTTCGCGAAATTTCAGGGAGACAGACAGAGACAGAGACAGTGACAAAGCCGGCTTACCTACAGATTAAGAGCCATTGACTTGGGGGTCTGGTGGGCTTGGGGGAAATCCCGGACGAGCCCCCATTTGTTATGCCCAGACCATTTATTCCCCGAAGAAGACCACCAGAGTCCAGAGTCAAAGCTAAGCA
>NW_020258114.1:0-6769 GCF_003255815.1 Theropithecus gelada
TGGATGCACAAATGAGTGCATGAAAAAATGAATCAATGCATGAATAAATGAGTGCACGAATGAATGAATACATGAATGAATGCATGAATGTATGTACAAATGAATCAATGTACAGATGAATGAATGCATAAGTGAATGCACAAATGAGTGCATGAATAAATGATACATGAATGAATGCATGAATAAATGAATGCACAAATGAATGCATGAATAAATGAATGAATGCACAAAAGAATGTATGAATGAATGAATGCATGAATGAATAGAATGCACAAATGAATGCATGAATAAATGAATGAATGAATGTATGCACACCTGGATGCCTCCCTCAGACTCTGAAGGTCTGTGGTGCCCATTCACTTCTAGCAGGACCAGACGGGTATCACAGTTCCTGGTAGGGCTGTCTAATGTCTTAAGCCTCCATCAATCTGCTTTTAATAATGAAGTGACATTAAACCACACACAGTATCTGTCTTATCAAATTGAAATTAAGTTTCTCATGGAGACATTAAAGTTGACTGAGTTCTTGGCAGCTGTGCGTGGGCCCAAGAGCAGGTGGTTAGGCTGATGCCTGGCACCTCTGCCCCCCAAGCTGACCTTATTTGTAGCCTGGGAACTGCCTGCCCTTCCCCGGTCTCTCGTCACCTCCAGGTGGGAGAGAAGGCTTGGCCAGCTGCCTTTCTAGTGCAGCGTTCGTATTGATTCAGAGGAGCAAGGGTGGAATCGTTTATCATTCAATTAATGGTGTCAGCAGAGCCATTATTTAAATGGCCAGCCACATGTGTAATCAATCTTTAATGAAACAATAATTGTACTTCCTAGTCAATGAGTGCCCTGCCTTCCCTAAAACCTTCTCAGTATGAATAATAAATAGCAATGGGTCCATGGCAAGGGCCAAGAGTTGGTGGGTTGATCCTTTCCAAGACAGCTGGGATGAGAATACCAATGGCACTGAGGAAAGAGGGGCCAGTAACCCACAACGGGGGTGAGAGTCCAGGCAGAAGCCCCTCAGCCGCACCCACCCCAGCGTCATCAGAAAGGCCCTGGTTCAGAAGGGGCCTGGCCATGCTGGCAAGGGCAGGGGGCACTTGGGACTGGATATCTGGGGACGTAGGGGTCTAATTCCAGCTGGGTCTCCATCTCCTGTGGGACCTCCGTTGACTCCCCTCCATCTCCCTGCCTCCTTTTCTGCATCTGAAGGGCAGGGTGGGCAAGAATAGGAGAGGCCTCCCAGGGCTGCTTTGGGGCAGATATTTTGAGTACGTGAGCCATGCAGGAAAGAGGAAAGAAGACAGGAACTGGCCCAGTTGCAGGCGTAGATGAGACATTTTCCCTCCCTGGCAGCTTCCCTGCAGCCCAGCAGCCCGAACTCAAAAGTCAGCTCCTGCAGTTTGCCACAGTCGAATGTTCTTTCCCCATGCAAAGGTTCCAGGGGCTGGGGATGGGCAGAGCTTGGGGGCAGAGCCTGGACTGTCCAGAGCCTACTTTATGCTGCCTGGGAGAGAGTGCTGTCCTGGGACCACTTCCTCCCTGGGTCTGTGTGCCAGGTCCTCCTCCTGGTCACATCAGGGGTCTGAGCAAGAAACAGGTGCTGCCGATGGATTGTCACATTGGTCTTCGGGGTCTTTGAATAGCTCAGTCTGCTCATTTCTTCCTGCTGAGATGTAGTGTGGGGAGGTGTGGAAGACGGGACTCAGCAGCAGCACTTTCCACGGAACAGGTAGGGTCCCTGTGCCTGCATCTTGTCCTCTTCACAGTGGAGAAACCGAGTCACTCCACCCAACCCTGCCGCTCTTCAGTGTCCTCCCCAGAATCTCCCACAGCCCCTAAGAAGGCATCGTGCTGACCCGTCCACTCACCTAAGACGGCGCAGGACGCTGACCTCTCCACCTGCCTAAGAAGGTGCAGGGCACTGACCTCTCCATTCAACTATGAGCTCTGAGGGTCATCATTGGATTCACAGTGCCCAGGACATGAAAGGGGCACCCTTGCCTATCACAACTGAAATTAAATAACAAATTGTGAGATTCACTTCATGCTTCTCTCACCTCTGAGGGCAGAGATCCTGTCTGTCTTTATTCACAGCTCCAGGTATATTAACCTTCACGGAAAATAACACATAAATACTTGTTGAATAAACGTTTCTGGTAAAACTTTCTCTTGACAGAAGTACATTTTTAAAAAGTAACGTAACTTTCAGCTAAGAGAGAGGAATGGGAACCAGAATACTCTCTCTGGTGAGACAAGAAAGAAGGAAAGAAGGAAGGAAGGAAGGAAGGAAGGAAGGAAGGAAGGAAGGAAGGAAGGAAGGAAGGAAGGAAGGGAAAAATACTTGACAAAATATATCTACCAATGGTTTGGACAAAATATATCAGACAACAAAAGAAACCCACCCTGAAGAGTATGAAACAAGAGGGAGCCCTGCATGGCTGCTGTGACTGCTCTACCTTACTGCCTGGAGAAAGTTTTCAGGTAGCAGCACAGGAAGGGGGAACCCATAGGTCTCCTAAAGTGGAGAAAACAGAGCTAGGAGCTCAGGAAGACCACAGAGGGTGGAGCCCACATGGGAGGGCACTGGAGGGGAGACGGCTGCCCAGAGAACTCTAGAAATCAGCACGTGTGTGTGAAAAAAAACCACCTGAGGCCAGGGAAGAATCACCAAATGAATTACAGGGAAGGATCCCAGGGGCTCATGCAGGATTAGGAACAGTGGCAGTTTCCACCAGCCAGAGTGAAAGTACCCGACATCACCGGGTGTCAACTGCACTCGCAGAGGACTATGGCGGTGTAAGGAGAGTCAGCCCTAGACTAAATTCTGCTCTGTTTTCACTTGAGAAAGCCTAAAAGCAAGACCCAAGAGGACAAATTGTTTACATGTAATTTAACTGTGTTCCAGAATAAGCTCAAGGGTATTATGTGTGTGTATGCACGTGCATGTGCGTGCGTGTGTGTGTGTGTGTGTGTGTATCCAGCACCAAAAAGGTAAAATTCAGAATGCCCAGCATCTAGCCAAAACTTATCGGGGTGCAAAAAGCAAAAAACTACAATCCATACTAAGAAGAAAAATCAGTCACTTGAAAGTGACCCAGAAATGACACACATCATGAAATTAGTAGGTAAGGACATTAAGTGGTTAGTATAATTTATTTTCATGTGTTCAAGAAGCACAGGAAATAATAAACATATCAGCTAGAGACATAGAAGAACTAAAATTTAAAAGAGAACCAAATCAAAATTCTACACATGGAAACCATAATATGTAAGATGTACACTGTATAGGATTAATGGCAGAATTCACATTGAAGAATAAAGATTAGTGCAATTTAAAACATAGTAATGAAAACTATACAACGTAAAACCCAGAGAAATAAAAACTTAAAAAATATCAGCCTCAGTGAGTCTTGGGACAAGGTCAAACAGCCTAAAATATACATGTAATTGGAGCCTACAAAGGAGAGAAAAGGAAGGTTAGAAAAAATATTTGAAGAAATAAAATACGTTTTCTAAATTTGATCAAAACCATGAATCTCAGATCCAAGAATCTCAATGAACCCTAAGCATGAAAAACCTTGAAACAACAATACCAAGGCACACATAAATGTCTTAAACCAATAATAAAGACAAAATCTTAACAGTAGCCAGAGAAAAACGACGTTTTATTACATACAAAGAACAAACAGTGGTGGCGGACCTTTCATCTGAAAAGATGCCGGCGAGAAGAAAGTCGAGGAACATCCTCAAAGTCTGAAAGAAGAGCAAAGTTGTCAAACTGGAATCCTTTACCAGCAAAAATATCTTCAGAAAATGAACACAGAGCATTTCCCAAGATTAACCATATTGTAGACCATGAAACCAGTACCGATAAACTTAAAAGCATTCAAGTAATATAGAGTATGTCCTCTGACCGTGATGGATTTAAATTAGAAATTGACCACAGAAAGCTATCTGGAAATCTCCAAATATTTGGAAATGAAATAGAACACTTCCTAATAAACCAAGGATCAAAGAAGAAGCAAAAAAGCAAATTAGAAAGTATTTTGAACTGAATAAAAATGAAAATACAACAAATCGAAACCAAGAAAATAGACAACTGAAGAATAATAAGTAAATCATTAAAAGTCAAAGTTTCTTTTTAAAGATCAATAAAATCTCTAGGCAGATTGACCAGGAAAAAGATAGAAAAGAAATGAATTAACCCAATTAGGACTGACAGAGGTGACATTTACAAAAATTTCCCAGATAGTAAAAGGATAATAATAAGATAGTGTAAATAACTTCCTGTCAACAAATTCAACCACGTAAATGCAATGGACATATGGTTTGAAAAATACAAACTACCAGATACCAAAGCCCACTTAAGAATAAATAGATACCATGAATTTTCCAAATCTGTTAAAGAATTTAATTTGTAGTTAAAGCCCACTCACAAGGAAATGTACAATTTCATATGGCTTCACCACTGACTTCCACCAAATGAGAAAGAAAAATATCAATTTAAAATAATCTTTTCTAAAATCTTGAAAATCTTTCTTTCTTTCTTTCTTTCTTTCTTTCTTTCTTTCTTTCTTTCTTTCTTTCTTTCTTTCTTTCTTTCTTTCCTTCCTTCCTTCCTTCCTTCCTTCCTTCCTTCCTTCCTTTCCTTCCTTCCTTCCTCCCTTCCTTCCTTTTCTCTTTCTATCTTTCTCTCTCTCTCCTTCTCCCTCCCCATCCCCTTCCCCCCTTCCCCCTCCCCCTTTCCCTCCCCATCCCCTCCCTCTTCCCTCCCCCTCCCCTCCCCCTCCCCATCCCCCTCCCCCTCTCCCTTTTCCCTTCCCCCTCCCTTTCCTTTCCCTTCCCTTCCTTCATCTTTTTTTTTGAGACAGGGTTTCACTGTCGCCTAGGCTGAATGCAGTAGTACAATCTTGAAAAGAAGGGACTACTCAAGTCATTCCATGAGGCCAGGATTGCTCTGAAAGCAAAATTAGACCAAGAGATTATGAGACAATAAGCCGAAAGACCAATATTCCTTATGATCATCAATGCAAACATTCTTAACAAAATGTTGGCAAATAGAATCTAACCATTGCTAAAAAGAGATAACACCTTATGACCACATGTCTATCTCAGAAATGTAACATTGACCTAACATTTAAACAGTAAGGTAACTTATATTAAAAACCCAAACCAAAAAACATATGATCCTCTCAAGATATGCTGAAAAGGTGTTTCACAAAATCTAATTGCATTCCTGATAAAAACTCTCAGAAAACTAGGAGTAGAAGGGAGCTTGCTTGCGTAATAAAAGGTGACTATAAAAAACCCAAAGGTGGTACCATATTTAGGTAACTAGGAGTAGAAGGGAACTTGCTTGCATAATAAAAGGTGTCTATAAAAAACCCACAGGTGGTACCATATCTACTAGACAACCCAATGCTCTCCCCTAAGGTAAAAAGCAAATAAGGACACTGGCCCTCCTGACTCCTACTCAGCATTATATTGGGGATTAGCCCTTCAATAAGTCAAGAAAAGTAAATAAAAGGCACCCTGCATGTAAAGAAGGAAGGAAGTTGTCTGAAATCACAAAGATATGATCATCTACATAGAAAATAGCATGAACTCTCTAAAACAACAACAGCAGCAACCCCTAGAACTGATAGAGGGTTTAACAAGGATGCAGGGTACAAGGTTAATATACAAAAGTCAATTTTTATATATTAGTAACAAACATTTGGAAATTGAAATTGAAAATGCAAAACTACACTTTAAGAGGCCGAAGCGGGTGGATCACTTGAGACCAGGAGTTGGAGACCAGCCTGGCCAACATGGGGAAACCCTGTCTCTACTAAAATACACAAATTAGCTGGACATGGTGGCACATGCCTGTAATCCCAGCTACTCAAGGGCCTGAGGCATGAGAATTGCTTGAACTTGGGAGGTGGAAGTTGCAGTGAGCCGAGATTGCGCCACTGCACTCCAGTCTGGGTGACACAGCGAGACTCTGTCTCAAAAAAAAAAAAGAAAAGAAAAGAAAATGTAAAACTATTTACAATAACATCAAAAGACATGAGATACTTAGAGATAAGTTGGACAAAAGTTTTCGAAGACCTGTGTGCTGAAACTACAAAATACTGCTGAGAAAAATGTAAAAGAACAAGATATAGTGACAGCCACATTTAGAGACTGGAAGACTCAATATCGTTAAGATGTGAGTTCTTCCCAATTTGAGCTATAGATTCTATACACTGCCAATCAAAATCCCAGCAAGATTTTTTTAGATAATAACAAACTGATTCTAAAATTTATATGGCTTTTGGGGCATTTCAGGGTTTCAGAAAATGAATAAAAAGAAAAGTAAAATTTACATGGAAATTCAAAGTATCTAGAACAGCTAAAGCAACTTTGAAAATGAAGAACAAATAGGGGACTTGTTCAAGTCTGAGGATAAAGCTGCAGTAATCAGAAGGCACCATGTTGTGGAAAGGGTGGAAGAGACACGTGTTGATGGAACAGAGTGAAAAGGCCAGAGGTAGAGCCACATGTATGTAGTTAGTTGATTTTCCCTTCCTTCTCTTTCTTTTTCTTTCTCTTTCTTTCTTTCTTTCTTTCTTTCTTTCTTTCTTTCTTTCTTTCTTTCTTTCTTTCTTTCTTTCTTTCTTTCTTTCTTTCCTTCTTTTTCTTTCTTTCTTTCTTTCTGCTTCTTTCTTTCTTTCTTCCTTTATTTCTCTCTTTCTTTTACTTCTTTCTTTCCTTCTTTCTCTTTCTTTCTCCTTCCTTCCTTTCTCTTTCTCTC
>NW_020258115.1:0-6766 GCF_003255815.1 Theropithecus gelada
GTAGCGGGGGGGGGGGGGGGGTACACATCTATCTTTGTGTCCTTTCATTTCCCCCTTCTCATAAGTAACTGGATGTCCAATCTTGGATTTCCAGAGTCTTATAATATAGCCTCACTTTCTGGGTGCAGGAGAGGCTGGTGATGGCTACGGAGGACCATTAGTTGGATGGTATCAAACCTTTCTCTGACAAATTGTAAAATTGTATTTACCACACAGGGGCCTATAGTGAATAGAAGCAGTAAAGACATTAGGGGGCCTAACAGGGGTGCCAGAAGGGAAAACATTGAAGAGCTCCACCAATTGTTAGCGGCTGTAGTGAATTGTTGCTTTTTCATTTCTAAGCTTAGTTTGTGTAGGCGTTGGACTCTTTCCTCAACTAACCCTGACTCATTTATATAGAAACAGCATTCTTCTTTGAGGAACATACAGGTACCTCCTTTCTCAGCCGTGAGTAAGTCTAAGGCTCTGCGGTTTTGAAGGGTGACCTGTGCTAGGGAGGTGAGCTGCCGCTGAAGGGAGGCTAGGGAATAGGCGGAGTCTTCCATAGCAACAGAGAATTGTTGTAACAGCTTGTCGTTTTCTATCATGGAGTGTTGTAGGGCCCCTCCTGCTAACCCCGCTGCGACAACAGAGGTGGTTAAGGATATTCCGGCAATTAGTGGTAGAAAAACTGCTCGTCTATGTCACGCAGTTTCAGTTGGGGCAGTCCCTGCCCAGCCTATGAACTCTGCCGGAGTTAGCAGGGTCAGTCGGGGGACTAGTGTAACAGGGATGCACAACTGTCCGTCAGAGATGCTTTTGGACAGAGTTTTTAACAGAGTCATATTACACCAGAAGAACACACCAGGGGGAGCATATATGGGGCTATTAGGGTATGTAGCCGATTGGTTGTGGAGGCTTTTGCTAAGTGCAGAATAACAGTAGGGATATTTCTCTTGGTATGGGTCATGGTACAGGGCCACATCGGGTATTGTGACTGTTGATGAATTAAAATCTGTATAGTTTGTGGGTGGGGAGGAAAGGGGAACAGCGGTTAATGGTGGTCTTCCTAAGGTTGCACACATAAAGCAAGAGGACAGGTCGCCTAAACCGGTGAGGTTGGCGAATGCTAGCCTTTCTTGTAATAGGGTTAGCCAGGAGAAGGGCTGCAAGTCTTGTGATAGCTTGGTTTCCTGTCTGTGGATTTGTGTATGGATTAAGGGTCTGTGGATTTGTGTATGGATGTTGGGTCCACTGGTTTGACGTGTGTGTAGTGGATCCACGAAGCGATGCCTTCTACCTTGAGAGCGGTGGGAGTACAGGAGTACTTGCAGTGGTCCTTTCCACCTGGGTTGAAGAGTTTCTTGCCGGTGGCGCTTGACTAGGACCCAGTCTCCCGGCTGGAACGGATGAGGCGTGGGCGGAGGTCCTGCCTCGTATAGTTCTCATAGTCTGGGCCAAATTTCCTGGTGAATTTTCTGTAAGGCTTGTAAGGAGAACAAGAGCTCAGAGACATTTTCAGTTTCAGGTTTGAGTAAGTCATCTTTTAGACTGGGGACCAGGGGTGGGGGTCTGCCATACATGATTTCATATGGTGTGAGGCCCAGTCTGTAAGGGGTATTTCGGGCCCGGAACAGAGCGTAGGGGAGAAGTACTACCCAATTAGCGCCAGTCTCCATGGTCAATTTAGTTAAGGTCTCCTTTAGAGTCCGATTCATCCTTTCTACCTGTCCTGAGCTTTGGGGCCTATAAGCACAATGTAATTTCCAATTTGCCCCAAGAATGGAAGCCAAATCCTGACTTACCTTAGCAACGAAGTCTGGTCCATTGTCTGACCCTATTTGGATGGGAAAGCCATACCTGGGGAGGATTTCTTCCAAAATTTTCTTTGCTACAACCTGAGCAGTTTCTCTCTTAGTTGGGAACGCTTCTGTCCATCCTGAAAAAGTATCTACAAAGACAAGTAAGTACTGATACCCATATTTTCCAGGCTTTATCTCAGTAAAGTCTATTTCCCAATAAACACCAGGCCTAGTTCCTCTACACCTAATTCCTGCGGCGGTCTGGGTTTGGGGGCAAGCGTTGTTCAGTTGGCAGGCTTTGCAATTTGTTGTGACATCGCTGGCCAGTTCAGCTATGCGCCTGATTCTGAACTTGGCATGCCTGATTAAGTCTATCATTCGCCGGGCACCCAGGTGGGTTGTCTGGTGGATATGTTCCAACACCTGCCGTCCTAATTTTTCTGGTGGGATGGTTTGGTCATTTACATCAGTCTACCACCCATTTTGAACCTGTTTTAGGGGAAGCATGTCCATCCATTCGCGATCCTGTTCGGTATAGTCGGGAAAACTTGGCAAATTTCGCGGGCCAGGATCAGGGAGCTGGAGCGCAAGGAGCTGACTGGGAGCTTTTGCTATGCTCCTTGCGGTTTGGTCGGCTAAGAAGTTGCCTCGAGCAATTGGCATGGTTGGTTTCTGGTGCCCAGGGCAATGTACGATAGCCAATTTCTTTGGTTTCCACAGAGCAGTTAATAGAGCTAGGATCTCTTGCTTGTTTTTTATTTCTTTGCCTTCAGCTGTTAATAGTCCCCTCTCTCTGTAGATGGCCCCATGTATGTGCGCAGTAGCGAAAGCATAGTGGCTATCCGTGTATACTGTCAGTTTTTTCTCTGCCCCTAGGGTGAGGGCCTGTGTGAGTGCTATCAGTTCGGCTCTTTGGGCCGATGTCCCTGGAGGCAAGGGTTCCGCCCAGATTACCTCAGTCTCTGACGTTACAGCCGCTCCTGCATACCGCTGGCCTTGGTGGAGGTAGCTGCTGCCATCAGTGACCAGATGAGTTCTGTGTCGGGGAGCGGATGATCTTGCAGGTCCTCCCGCACCCCATGCACCTGAGCCAGTATCTCAGTGCACTCATGGGATGGGGCGTCCAGGTCTGGATTTGGCAGCAGTGAAGCAGGGTTTAAAGAGGTTGGGGGCAGGAAAGTTATTCTGAGGGGGTTTAACAGCAGTCCTTGATAGTGGGTGAGCCGGGCGTTACTCATCCATCGGTCCGGCGGCTGCCGGAGGACGCCTTCAATGGCATGCGGGGTTATAACGCGCAACTCTTGCCCCATGATAAGTTTATCAGCGTCTCGGACCATTAGGGCGGTCGCCGCGATTATCCGGAGGCAGGGTGACCAGCCAGCAGCCACTGAATCTAATTTTTTTGACAAATAGGCAACTGGCCTCTGCCAGGGGCCTAGGTACTGTGTTAACACGGCTTTTGCAACACCCTTACTTTCATCTACGTATAAGTGGAAGGGCTTGGAGACATCAGGGAGCCCCAGCGCGGGAGCTGATAACAAGGCAGTTTTGATTTGTTGAAAGGCCAGCTCAGCCTCTTCCGTCCAATTGAAGGGCTGCCGTTCCTTTGTTGCCTGGTATAGGGGCTTGGCTAACTCAGCATATCCGGGTATCCATAACCTACAGAACCCTGCTGACCCCAGGAATTCTCTCACTTGCCGTGTCGACTGGGGTCTAGGGATGCGTAGGACTGTTTCCTTTCGGACTTTGGTTAGCCAGCGTTGCCCCCCTTTTAATAGGTACCCCAGATAAGTTACCTCCGACTTGCAGATCTGAGCCTTTGTTGCTGAGGCTCGGTAGCCTAGCTCCCCCAGAGTCTTCAAGAGGTCCTCAGTCCCTTGAACACAAGTTTCCGGGGATCTGGCCGCTATTAAGAGATCATCAACATATTGCAAAAGAGTTATTTCAGGGTGTTGCCACCTGTACTCACCCAGATCTTCATGAAGGGCTTCATCGAACAGGGTTGGCGAGTTCTTGAACCCTTGTGGCAGCCTGGTCCATGTTAGCTGACCGTTGATGCCCCCTCAGGATCCCTCCATTGAAATGCAAAGAGTTCTTGACTTTTGGGAGCCAGAGGAAGGCTGAAGAAAGCATCTTTTAGATCAAGAACGGTATACCACTGTTTTTCGGGATGTAAAGCACTCAGAAGGGTGTATGGATGGGCACAGTGGGATGTATGTCCATGACCCTTTTATTAACTTCTCTTAAATCCTGTACTGGCCTGTAGTCCGTACTGTTGGGTTTACGAACAGGTAATAGTGGAGTATTCCAGGATGAGTGGCAAGCCCGTAGGACTCCCTGGTCTAGGAGTCGGCGGATATGGGGCGTAATTCCTTCTCTTGCCTCCAGGGGCATAGGATATTGCCGAACCCGAACCGGGTCCGTGCCTGGCTTAACTTCCACAATATGGCAGGTCGATGTTTAGCTAGCCCTAAGCCCCCAGTTTCTGCCCACGCTTCAGGGAAACGCTGGAGCCAAGAGTCAGTTTCCTGATCGGGGGGCTTTTGCTCTTGATGGAGTCTGTACTCATCTTCTAAGGTGACAGTCAGGATAGATATTGGCCTGTTTTGGGAATCAGTTATCTTGGGCCCTTCTGGCTCAAAGTGGATTTGGGCCCCCATTTTTGTCAGCAAGTCCCTCCCTAGTAGAGGGCAGGGGCTCTCTGGGATGACTAGGAAGGAATGGGAGACTTTTCCCGTTCCTAAGTCTACAGTCCTCTGGGTTGTCCAGGGGTATTTTTTGATGCCTGTGGCCCCGTGCACCCAGGATGTTTTCTTAGACATTTTTCCAATTGGTTTGGTTAGGACTGAGTGTTCCGCCCCAGTATCGACCAAGAAGCGAACTGGGGACCCCTCCACTTGCAAAGTTACCCTGGGTTCGGGGAGGGGGTCCGAACCCCGTCCCCCCTAGTCAGAGTCCTGGGTAACGAGCACGGAGGTAGGGTTAGCTGGTCTCCGTTTCTTTGGGCAGTCTTTAATCCAGTGACCACGTTCCTTGCAATAAGCACACCGATCCTTTTCTAATCCTTGCCTAGAGCCTTGCTTTTTCTGCTTTCTGCTTTGGCCATTCCCTGCCTGGGGGAAAGCTGATAGTAAGACTTTGGTCATTTCTTTGGTTGCCTTGAACTGTTTTTCTTCTGGAGTATCCCTATTATTATAAACTCGCTGGGCCATCTGAAGGAGGTCCTGAATCTGCTTTCCTTCTAAACCTTCTAATTTCTGGAGTTTTCTTTTAATATCTGGTGCTGCCTGGTTTACAAAGGACATTACTACCGCAGCCTGATTTTCCGGTGCTTCTGGGTCCATAGGGATAAACTGTCTGAAAGCTTCCATTAATCTCTCTAAATACACAGCGGGGCTTTCTGTCTTACCTTGTAACACAGAATGTACTTTAGCCAAATTGGTGGGCTTGCGAGCTGCAGCCCGGAGACCCGCCATTAGAGTCTGGCGATAAATGAGCAGTCGTCCCCTACCTTCTGCCGTGTTGTAGTCCCATCTGGGCCGGGTCAAAGGAAAAGCCGCGTTAATGAGGTCAGGATTTGCAGTTGGCTGGCCGTCATCTCCTGGAACCAGCTTTCTGGCCTCAACTTGGATTCTTTCCCGCTCCTCCGTTGTGAACAGGATTCGGAGTTGTTGTTGACAGTCATCCCAGGTCGGCTGGTGAGTAAACATGACACTGTCTAACAACGAGGTTAGATCTTTGGGATTATCGGAGAACCGAGCATTTTGGGACTTCCAATTGTATAAATCACTAGTGGAAAAAGGCCAATACATGAGACAGGAGAGCCCGGTATCATCGAGCGATCCTATTTCTCTGAGAGGCAGGGCTACGGTGGAGTCAGGGAGTCGGGAAGCTTGGTCTCGCAGTACGCGGCCTCGCGTTCGGCCGGCCGGCCCCCCCGGGTTACTTTCGCTCTCGGCTGCTTCCGCTTCTCGGTTTCCCTCTACGGAAGCACCACCCTGGGGGACTGGGTCCTGCAGGATAAGGTGCGGATATGGTGGGGGAAGTGTGGGTTCTAACGTTAGGGGGTCCTGGCTGTCTGGCAGCACAGGGGCCGAGGGAGCAGAGGGAGTCCTTTGTCTTGTAGGTCGCATTACTAGGACCTTGCAGGGCTCAGGGATGAATGGAGTTACCCAGGGCGGTGGGTTTTCCACAAGATCCTGCCACACTAGAATATAAGGAATTTGATCAGGATGTCCTGACTGCCCTGGCAGGAAAATCTTAGTTTTTACCTTAGTAATAATAGAGAGACAGAAAGTTCCTTTGGAGGGCCACCCTACGCCGAAAGAGGGCCACTCCGAACGGCAGAAAGTAACTAGCTTTCCCTTCTTTAGTTCTACGCTTAAGTTACGCCCCCGAGCCTTCACATCCTTAAAATTGGTAACAAGGAGTGAGAGCGGCGTGCTCTGGTTGTTGCCCATCTTTGGACTGCTCCTACAAAGAGAAGGAGGGACGAAAATGAGTGCGAAGCAGAGGGGAGTATCCGACAGGTCCGGTCCTGGAAGGGGAAGAAAAGGTTTTATGTTTCGTTTTGGACTTACACTTAACACTTAACAATAACGGACAGACAGTGAGAAACGATGAGCCTTCGCGAGCGCGTCGGACTTCCGACCTGAGTCAGACGGGGCAACCAAGGATGGAGGCCCCCAGATGGGCACTGGGGGACGTCTCCCACCAGTCCCGAGTGGCTGTCTTTTAGCGCGTCCGCCAAGACCGTGCCACTTACAAAACAGACCAATACAGATTACAGATTACGGATTTCGCGAAATTTCAGGGAGACAGACAGAGACAGAGACAGTGACAAAGCCGGCTTACCTACAGATTAAGAGCCATTGACTTGGGGGTCTGGTGGGCTTGGGGGAAATCCCGGACGAGCCCCCATTTGTTATGCCCAGACCATTTATTCCCCGAAGAAGACCACCAGAGTCCAGAGTCAAAGCTAAGCA
>NW_020258116.1:0-1218 GCF_003255815.1 Theropithecus gelada
TATTTGTGTGTGTGTGTGTATATATATATATTTGTGTGTGTGTGTGTGTATATATATATATTTGTGTGTGTGTGTATATATATATTTTCTGGTGGCAGAGTTACTACACAGATATGCCCTGCTTTTTATTTACTTAAAAGGTAAATGCTGGCGGATAGGCTGATTTATTTTTATTTATTTATTTATCTTATTTATTTATTTTTTTTATTTTTGGAGACATAGTCTCACTCTGTTGCCCAGGCTGGAGTGCAATGGCACTATCTCAGCTCACTACAACCTCCACCTCTCAGGGTCAAGCAGTTCTCCTGCCTCAGCCTCCCGAGTAGCTGGGACTACATGTCATGCTGCCACGCCTGACTAATTTTTTGTATTTTACTAGAGATGGGGTTTCACCGTGTTGACCAGGCTGGTCTTGAACTCCTGTACTCAGGCAATCCACCCACTATGGCCTCCCAAAGTGCTAAGATTACAGGCATGAGCCAACGCGCCTGGCCAGATAGGCTGATTTTTTAATCATTTAGTGATCGTTTCCTTCTTGAACCTGAGATAATGGCATTTTAACTTTAGAATGCCTGATCTTTAATATTTCTGTTATCACTATTATCATTTATATCAGACAAACCTATTGTTCCTTCCACTCAACCCTTTCTACACCTTGGTCTTAATAATATTTCTAGATATTTGATCATTTCATATCATCACCTTCCTATCTACTAAATAAAGGCAACATTCTTTAGCCTCTTATTCCAACACTGATTTCTTAATGCTTCATTTTTCACGTATAAATTTTGTAATATTCCCCCACTTAATCAAATTAAGCATTTGTTTTTAGATGTAACATACCTTTCCTCTCTCTACTCCTTTCACAATTCATTTCCTCCACTTGACATGCTCTACTTCTCTTTTTTTTTCTCGCTATAAGACTCTTAACTCTTGCCGGGCGCGGTGGCTCAAGCCTGTAATCCCAGCACTTTGGGAGGCCGAGGCGGGCGGATCACGAGGTCAGGAGATCGAGACCATCCTGGCTAACATGGTGAAACCCCGTCTCTACTAAAAATACAAAAAACTAGCCGGGCGTGGTGGCGGGCGCCTGTAGTCCCAGCTACTCGGAGGCTGAGGCAGGAGAATGGCCTGAACCTGGGAGGCGGAGCTTGCAGTGAGCCGAGATCGCGCCACTGCACTCCAGCCTGGGTGACACAGCGCGAGACTCCGTCTCAA
>NW_020258116.1:6317-17127 GCF_003255815.1 Theropithecus gelada
GTCTCATGTGTTTCAGTGGAATCTAGGAACCAAAAGTATTTTCTAATTTCTAATGATAATGATACTGACAATATAAATGTATTCTTCAAAGATCTTCAAAGAGTGAAACTTGTATGGAAGGTGGATATGGTGCTACTTGTAAAGTAAGAAAAAAATTGTAATATGATAGCACATTTATTGTATACATATATTTTAAATATTTATAGTCATGCTGCTCCAACTATTTTCTTTTGGAGGTTATAGATATTCCACAAATAAATTGAATTGGTGGAGTTTTTCTAAGTTACAGACGTACAAAGCAAGGTAATAAATATGAAGGGACTACAAAAGGTTTATAGAAAAATGAAATTATAGAAAAGTAGAATTTATATAGAAAAAAGAATTAAAATGGAATTAAAATGTAAATTTAAAAATATGAACTCTATTTCTCAACAAAGCTCTCTCAAATTCAAGACACTTTTGTAAGCAATGATACCAACCATTTTGTCCATCTCTAAGGAGGGCCCTGGGAATTTAACCATGTCAATGCCATCTTTTTACATTATTAAGAAAAATGGGTGCCCTGTAAAGAGTTTTTTAAGACGACAAAATAAAAGGAAGTCAAAAGGAGCCAAATCAGGACTATAAGGTGAATGACTGGCTGGGTGTGGTGGCTCACACCTGTAATCCCAGTACTTTAGGAGGCCAAGGCAGATGAATCACCTCAGGTCAGGAGGTCCAGACGAACCTGGCCAACATGGTGAAACCCCATCTCTACTAAAAAAAAAAAAATTAGCCAGGCATACTGGCATACACTTGTAATCCCAACTACTTAGGAGGCTGAGGCAAGAGAATCCCTTGAACCCAGGAGGTGGAGGTTGCAGTGAGCTGAGATCATGCCATTGCACTCCAGCCTGGGTGACAAGAGCAAAACTCCATCTCAAAAAAAAAAAAAAAAAAAAAAAACCAAAAAACGTGAATGCCTAATTATTTCTCATTGAAACTCTCAAAATTACCCTGTTTGATGAGAATGAGCAAGAGCATTGTTACGGTAGAAAGGACCCTCTGGTGAAACTTTCCTGGGTGTTTTCCTGCAAAAGCTTTGGTTAACTGCCTCAAAACCCTCTCATAATAAGGCAGTGTTTTCCTTGGTTTCTCCAGAAAGTCAACCAGCAGAATGCCTTGAACTTCCCAAGAAACTGTTGCCATCTCCTTTGCCCTTGATCAGTCAGTTTTTGCTTTGACTGAATCACTTCCACCTTTTGGTAGCCATTGCTTTGGTTGTGCTTTGTCTTCAGGATTGTACTGGTAAAGCCATGTTTCATCTCCTGTTACAGTTCTTCAAAGAAATACTTCAGGGTCTTGATCCTACTTGTTTAAAATTTCCATTGAAATTGAAAGCTCTGTTCTTGTCTGCAGCTGATCTGGGCACAAAAGTTTTGGCATCCCTTCAGTGGAATTGTGTAAGCTGAACCAGTTGAGATGTCTAGGCAATTACCTATTGTTTCTTCTGTTAAACATTGATCCTCTTCAATTAGAGCACAAATGAGATGAATTTTTTCCTCACAAATTGATATGAATGGTTTGCTTTGCAGGCTTCATCTTCTCTCATTCCTTCTTAAAATGAGTTATCCATTTGTAAATTACTGATTGTTTGGGTGCATTGTTCCCATACACTTTTTGTAAAGCATCAGTGAATTTCACCATTCTTCCACCCAAACTTCACCATAAATTTGATGTTTGTTCTTCATATAATTTTTGCAGAATTCATATTGCTCTGATAGGGGAATTTTTGAAACTAGTATCTTATCCTTCTTGGTGCCTTAAAGTAGATTCTATTCAAACATGTTATAAGAAGATGGTAGAAGTCCATTTGATTTAAAAAAAAAAAAAAAGGAAATCCATGCATACTTTTTTCATGATATGCATTTTTACAAACTTTCTGAAGTCTCCTTGTATAAATTTCTCAATTTATATCTTCACCCCAATTGTTTTTCTAAAACTTTGATGTCTTCTACTGATTTTGTGCTAACAAAGATTACCTAACATATAAATAAGTTTCAAATATTAATGGAAAGGTTGAGAAAAAGAGCCAATTTTGATTTCTGTTAAAAACAAGGGGATTGAATATTGAAGAGGAAGGAGGCAGGCAGAATTCAAGAAAATGTATTTGCTTGGCAATTTTAGGAGACATAGGAAAATTGAGGCAAATATACCAGATATTGGTGAAGACATCTCTCTATTCATTAGTGAGAAGTTTAAACATTATTTAGTGGCGGCTGATTACTATTTTTAGTATTTTATGATATAGGTTATCGTAAGTCCAAATAAAGCTACATCATTACTTGTATTAGGAATGTATGTTGATTACACAGTCATGTGAACAAATTTAGTGTGCCAAATTCATAGAATTTGCCCCCAATTTTTCTCACATGAAATATTCAAGTTTTCTTTTTCCTGATCCACATTAGCACTGGAATATGGGAATCAATTCATAAACTGACAATTTTTGCTTTCTGGTGTGTTTGTTTTTTAAAATATATTTGCTCCTGTTTGTAATTTTATATCATGCATGATCATTTCTATTGTTAGGGAAAAGGATCCTAGTTCATGGAATGTCATTAAATATATTGATTGTTGGTAGGCTTCTACTAAGAGAACTTGTACTTTCCAGTTGCCCTGCCACTTGGATTTTAGTAAAGCCTCAGCATTTATAGTCTTGGATTAGATGCTTTCCCTGATTGTAACATGAATATGTCCTTTCCATCTCTTTTCTTTAAATTTGAAGAGACACACATTAAAATCTCACTAATGGCAAATCCTAGAGGGACTTTGCAGAATCTATAAATCAATGAGCAGAGTTCCATTTTGAACTTATAAAATATACATATTTTTAAAAGAGAAGACGGCATGCAGTACTGGTGTTTTCAAGGTCCTTTGAAGATCTTTAGAGGTCCTCAAAGATCTTAGGACGTAGTCCCTGAGGAAGGCAAAGGTACATGTTACCATAATGAATGGATTTTCTCTTCCTCTATACCTAAGAGCACACGATTATAATTTTCAGTAAAATCCTAGGAAAACTTGGAAAGTCTGAAAGCATCTTTCTATCCCTTGCAGTAATATTTTAACAACATAAAATTAGTCTCAAAATAATAAATGCCCAGAAATGTATCCACTTGACTCTATCTAATAAATAGCAAAAGATTTGATTCAGCACAACTGTTATTATATTTTACTGCTTCCCATCTTCAAGCAATATGCTTAAGAGATAATGCATTAGGTCTTAATGAGTTTACTTTTATAATCACTAAAAATGGTCTTCTCCCTTGAGCTAATTATATAATTGATTATTTGGGGAAAACAGGGATTTTAAGATTAATTGTATTTTTACTTACACTAATTTTCTTGTTTTAACTAGTTTATACACATCAACATCTCCTAAATGTAATAAATATTAATTGTAGAAACACCTCCTGCCCAAATTAAATTATTAGTATTTGTCATTTCTAATTTCAATTGCCATTAAGTCAGAATACATTGCATGCAAATAAGTATAATTGATCTTTATAAACACATTGCACTTCTTAACCCTATAAAGCCCTTACAGATTGATCACAGTTTGTTTCCTTTTATTTTGATCATGTTTTATTTTCTGATTATCTCATTGATTTTTCACCCCTTTGTGGTGATGATTTAGAGATAGTTTTAGCTTAATCTAGGTTTCTGAATTTTGTAAACCTTGTGTTTTTTTCTTCATACATTTTTCTAGTTATATCATGAGCTAGGGACAGTGGTCCTGGTAACCAGGGTTTTCTTACACTGAATATAATAAGCTTTTAGCTGCATATAGAAGTTTCTCATGTTGAGTCAGTTGACTCAGGGTGCTTAAATTTGTGGTGCTTTATATAAATATTTACATATTTTTTATATTAATAGTGCTAGAGCACACATGTGAAATCTCTTGATCTTAAACAGAAATATACCCTTCGTGACAACAGGAAAATTATGAATTTAAGAGTTATTTATCTAAAATACAAATAGACATCCTCACTTCAGTGCCTAAAGCCCTTCAACAATAGTTAACATTTGTTAGGCACTTCCAATATTCCTGGCACTACTCTAAGTATTATGCATGCATTTCTTTAAGTATCACAGTATGACTATGAAGTCACTAAATAATCATCCCATTTTATAGATGAGGAAACTGAGGCATAGAAAACATCTCAGGCTTTAAAACAAACCAACCAACATGCAACTAGAGGAGCCAGGATGCACACAAAAGGTTGTGGTTTTAACTCTGAATTCTCCCTGCATTAAACACAGAAAGTTAAAATACCTGTGTTGGTTAAGATTTCTATTCATATTCATAGAATATGAATAGTCTATATTCTGACTTCCATTTCAGCTTAATTTCTTGCTGCCTTCCACAGAACACTACAATGCGTTTTTGAGTAAAACACTTCCCTCCTTTCCCAAAAAAAAAGAAAAATCTCTAAGAACTCCATTCGTTTAATATGTTACTTTCTGTGACAGAACATCACACACAACTACCTTCTCAGGATAATGAATTGGTAAAATACATATTATTTCAGTACTCATATGGGTTACTTCTATGGAACACTTACCTAATTAAACAAAGGATGACATTCATTTATTGCAACTGTTCCACCACACTCTAATCATCTGTCAAATCAACCTCCTCTCCTGTTCCATTAAGAGTCTCTTTAGAGCATGGTTGCTTATGTTGCTGATTGATCCATGCATTTCTGGAATTTAACATGATACAGAGCACACAATAGGTACTCACCAACAGCTTATTCAATGAATGAATAATACCTACATGTCATGATTCCATTTAACTTTTTGTTCATTTAACTTAGTATTATTCTATAGGCTAAAATTTGATAAATAGTGTGTATTACTGAGTATTCATTTACTTATACAGAGTAATTCTCAGTTAAATATCAGTTACAGTAAACATAGGTAAAGTAAATAAACAAAGCATTGAGGATCAAGGTGAATGTTAGTGTAGCCTGTGCTACATGTTCCCAAACCGTTGGTGCCCATCAGTGATCATAGTCAGAATTATTGCTTCCAAAAAAGTTTATCCACAAATATTCATCAAGTTACTTGTTACATGATTAGGTATTTGACAAAATATTTGTTTAGTAGATTAATCAATTGATTCTGAGGTACATTATGCCAGACAAATGTCTGCATGTTTACCAAAGCAGTTTTCTACAAGTCTTCAAACTATTAACAGTACACCAACTCATATTGGATTCACCCTTTGATTACCACAAATGTCTACACTATTTTTGAACTTTTATCTTTATAATGATAGATGTGGAATGTCAAATGATAATTTTGGTATATCTTTTTAAAACCCTTAAAGGTAGTATCAACATAGACATAATAGTTGTCTTGTGTCCACGATTTACAGAGAAGTTTAAAATCAAAGACGTACAACATATTTAGAATAAAAAAATCTTTACTATCACTAAATACCACCTCTGGTGTGAAGACACCTGATTTAGCATTTGTTTCTTTCTCACATGAATGCAAAACCATTATTTTTGGTCTGCATTTTCAATAAATTGATACATAGGTTGTCATGTCAAATTTATGAATTAGTTTTTCCTTTAACAAAACAATGTTACTGGGTTTCTTAGCAGTAATTAAACATTTTCCCCTCCATGTCCTCCTATCTCAATGCATTAATCACTCATATGAAATCAATTTAGAATACTAGGACATATATATGTATATTAATATACATATATACACACACACATTTATTTACACACACACATTCAGAACTACCAGCTATAAATGATATGACTAACAACATTTCTGGTACAGATTGATTGCTTTGTGAACAGAATTGGAAAGAATAAGTTTTGGTCATAAATAAATATTAGTAATATGAAGTAGTAAGGATTTAATATTTTTGGTCAGGGTAACTGTCTACAATAACTTGACAGCAGACAGACATAACTGTATGCATTTTTTTTTTAAATTTATTTATTATTATTATACTTTAAGTTGTAGGGTACATGTGCATAACGTGCAGGTTTGTTACATATGTATACTTGTGCCATGTTGGTCTGCTGCACCCATCAACTCGTCATTTACATCAGGTATAACTCCCAATGCAATCCCTCCCCCCCTCCCCCCTCCCCATGATAGGCCCCGATGTGTGATGTTCCCCTTCCTGAGTCCAAGTGATCTCATTGTTCAGTTCCCACCTATGAGTGAGAACATGCGGTGTTTGGTTTTCTGTTCTTGTGATGGTTTGCTAAGAATGATGGTTTCCAGCTGCATCCATGTCCCTACAAAGGACGCAAACTCATCCTTTTTTATGGCTGCATAGTATTCCATGGTGTATATGTGCCACATTTTCTTAATCCAATCTGTCACTGATGGACATTTGGGTTGATTCCAAGTCTTTGCTATTGTGAATAGTGCTGCAATAAACATACGTGTGCATGTGTCTTTATAGCAGCATAATTTATAATCCTTTGGGTATATCCCCAGTAATGGGATGGCTGGGTCATATGGTACATCTAGTTCTAGATCCTTGAGGAATCGCCATACTGTTTTCCATAATGGTTGAACTAGTTTACAATCCCACCAACAGTGTAAAAGTGTTCCTATTTCTCCACATCCTCTCCAGCACCTGTTGTTTCCTGACTTTTTAATGATCGCCATTCTAACTGGTGTGAGATGGTATCTCATTGTGGTTTTGATTTGCATTTCTCTGATGGCCAGTGATGATGAGCATTTTTTCATGTGTCTGTTGGCTGTATGAATGTCTTCTTTTGAGAAATGTCTGTTCATATCCTTTGCCCACTTTTTGATGGGGTTGTTTGTTTTTTTCTTGTAAATTTGTTTGAGTTCTTTGTAGGTTCTGGATATTAGCCCTTTGTCAGATGAGTAGATTGCAAAAATTTTCTCCCATTCTGTAGGTTGCCTGTTCACTCTGATGGTAGTTTCTTTTGCTGTGCAGAAGCTCTTTAGTTTAATGAGATCCCATTTGTCAATTTTGGCTTTTGCTGCCGTTGCTTTTGGTGTTTTAAACATGAAGTCTTTGCCCATGCCTATGTCCTGAATGGTACTACCTAGGTTTTCCTCTAGGATTTTTATGGTATTAGGTCTAACATTTAAGTCTCTAATCCATCTTGAATTAATTTTCGTATAAGGAGTAAGGAAAGGATCCAGTTTCAGCTTTCTACTTATGGCTAGCCAATTTTCCCAGCACCATTTATTAAATAGGGAATCCTTTCCCCATTTCTTGTTTTTCTCAGGTTTGTCAAAGATCAGATGGCTGTAGATGTGTGGTATTATTTCTGAGGACTCTGTTCTGTTCCATTGGTCTATATCTGTTTTGGTACCAGTACCATGCTGTTTTGGTTACTGTAGCCTTGTAGTATAGTTTGAAGTCAGGTAGCGTGATGCCTCCAGCTTTGTTCTTTTGACTTAGGATTGTCTTGGAGATGCGGGCTCTTTTTTGATTCCATATGAACTTTAAAGCAGTTTTTTCCAATTCTGTGAAGAAACTCATTGGTAGCTTGATGGGGATGGCATTGAATCTATAAATTACCTTGGGCAGTATGGCCATTTTCACGATATTGATTCTTCCTATCCATGAGCATGGTATGTTCTTCCATTTGTTTGTGTCCTCTTTTATTTCACTGAGCAGTGGTTTGTAGTTCTCCTTGAAGAGGTCCTTTACATCCCTTGGAAGTTGGATTCCTAGGTATTTTATTCTCTTTGAAGCAATTGTGAATGGAAGTTCATTCATGATTTGGCTCTGTGTTTGTCTGTTATTGGTGTATAAGAATGCTTGTGATTTTTGCACATTAATTTTGTATCCTGAGACTTTGCTGAAGTTGCTTATCAGCTTAAGGAGATTTTGGGCTGAGACAATGGGGTTTTCTAAATATACAATCATGTCATCTGCAAACAGGGACAATTTGACTTCTTCTTTTCCTAACTGAATACCCCTGATTTCTTTCTCTTGCCTAATTGCCCTAGCCAGAACTTCCAACACTATGTTGAATAGGAGTGGTGAGAGAGGGCATCCCTGTCTTGTGCCAGTTTTCAAAGGGAATTTTTCCAGTTTTTGCCCATTCAGTATGATATTGGCTGTGGGTTTGTCATAAATAGCTCTTATTATTTTGAGGTACGTTCCATCAATACCGAATTTATTGAGCGTTTTTAGCATGAAGGGCTGTTGAATTTTGTCAAAAGCCTTTTCTGCATCTATGGAGATAATCATGTGGTTCTTGTCTTTGGTTCTGTTTATATGCTGGATTATGTTTATTGATTTGCGAATGTTGAACCAGCCTTGCATCCCAGGGATGAAGCCCACTTGATCATGGTGGATAAGCTTTTTGATGTGTTGTTGAATCCGGTTTGCCAGTATTTTATTGAGGATTTTTGCATCGATGTTCATCAGGGATATTGGTCTAAAATTCTCTTTTTTTGTTGTGTCTCTGCCAGGCTTTGGTATCAGGATGATGTTGGCCTCATAAAATGAGTTAGGGAGGATTCCCTCTTTTTCTATTGATTGGAATAGTTTCAGAAGGAATGGTACCAACTCCTCCTTATACCTCTGGTAGAATTCAGCTGTGAATCCATCTGGTCCTGGACTTTTTTTGGTTGGTAGGCTATTAATTATTGCCTCAATTTCAGAGCCTACTATTGGTCTATTCAGGGATTCAACTTCTTCCTGGTTTAGTCTTGGAAGAGTGTAAGTGTCCAGGAAATTATCCATTTCTTCTAGGTTTTCCAGTTTATTTGCGTAGAGGTGTTTATAGTATTCTCTGATGGTAGTTTGTATTTCTGTGGGGTCGGTGGTGATATCCCCTTTATCATTTTTAATTGCGTCGATTTGATTCTTCTCTCTTTTCTTCTTTATTAGTCTTGCTAGTGGTCTGTCAATTTTGTTGATCTTTTCAAAAAACCAACTCCTGGATTCATTGATTTTTTGGAGGGTTTTTTGTGTCTCTATCTCCTTCAGTTCTGCTCTGATCTTAGTTATTTCTTGCCTTCTGCTAGCTTTCGAATGTGTTTGCTCTTGCTTCTCTAGTTCTTTTAATTGCGATGTTAGAGTGTCAATTTTTGATCTTTCCTGCTTTCTCTTGTGGGCATTTAGTGCTATAAATTTCCCTCTACACACTGCTTTAAATGTGTCCCAGAGATTCTGGTATGTTGTATCTTTGTTCTCATTGGTTTCAAAGAACATCTTTATTTCTGCCTTCATTTCGTTATGTACCCAGTAGTCATTCAGGAGCAGGTTGTTCAGTTTCCATGTAGTTGAGCGGTTTTGATTGAGTTTCTTAGTCCTGAGTTCTAGTTTGATTGCACTGTGGTCTGAGAGACAGTTTGTTATAATTTCTGTTCTTGTACATTTGCTGAGGAGTGCTTTACTTCCAATTATATGGTCAATTTTGGAGTAAGTACGATGTGGTGCTGAGAAGAATGTATATTCTGTTGATTTGGGGTGGAGAGTTCTATAGATGTCTATTAGGTCTGCTTGCTGCAGAGATGAGTTCAATTCCTGGATATCCTTGTTAACTTTCTGTCTTGTTGATCTGTCTAATGTTGACAGTGGAGTGTTGAAGTCTCCCATTATTATTGTATGGGAGTCTAAGTCTCTTTGTAAGTCTCTAAGGACTTGCTTTATGAATCTGGGTGCTCCTGTATTGGGTGCATATATATTTAAGATAGTTAGCTTTTCCTGTTGAATTGATCCCTTTACCATTATGTAATGGCCTTCTTTGTCTCTTTTGATCTTTGATGGTTTAAAGTCTGTTTTATCAGAGACTAGTATTGCAACCCCTGCTTTTTTTTGTTCTCCATTTGCTTGGTAAATCTTCCTCCATCCCTTTATTTTGAGCCTATGTATGTCTCTGCGTGTGAGATGGGTCTCCTGAATACAGCAGACTGATGGGTCTTGACTCTTTATCCAGTTTGCCAGTCTGTGTCTTTTCATTGGAGCATTTAGTCCATTTACATTTAAGGTTAAGATTGTTATGTGTGACCTTGATCCTGCCATTATGATATTAACTGGTTATTTTGCTCGTTAGTTGATGCAGTTTCTTCCTAGCCTCGATGGTCTTTACATTTTGGCATGTTTTTGAGATGGCTGGTACCGGTTGTTCCTTTCCATGTTGAGTGCTTCCTTCAGGGTCTCTTGTAAGGCCGGCCTAGTGGTGACAAAATCTCTAAGCATTTGCTTATCTGTAAAGGATTTTATTTCTCCTTCACTTATGAAACTTAGTTTGGCTGGATATGAAATTCTGGGTTGAAAATTCTTTTCTTTAAGAATGTTGAATATTGGCCCCCACTCTCTTCTGGCTTGGAGAGTTTCTGCCGAGAGATCTGCTGTGAGTCTGATGGGCTTCCCTTTGTGGGTAACCCGACCTTTCTCTCTGGCTGCCCTTAAGATTTTTTCTTTCATTTCAACTTTGGTGAATCTGGCAATTATGTGTCTTGGAGTTGCTCTTCTCGAGGAGTATCTTTGTGGCGTTCTCTGTATTTCCTGGATTTGAATGTTGGCCTGCCCTACTAGGTTGGGGAAGTTCTCCTGGATGATATCCTGAAGAGTGTTTTCCAACTTGGTTCCATTTTCCCCCTCACTTTCAGGCACCCCAATCAGACGTAGATTTGGTCTTTTTACATAATCTCATACTTCTTGCAGGCTTTGTTCATTTCTTTTTCTTCTTTTTTCTTTTGGTTTCTCTTCTCGCTTCATTTCATTCATTTGATCCTCAATTGCTGATACTCTTTCTTCCAGTTGATCGAGTCGGTTACTGAAGCTTGT
>NW_020258117.1:0-6765 GCF_003255815.1 Theropithecus gelada
TCCTGTGTTTTCTTTTGTTTTTGGTGGCGACGGAGGGAGCATCGAATTACCAAAAGAAGTAGACCCAAACCAAGTGCCTAAAGCAATATATTTCCAGAGATTGTAGAAATCTATGTTTTTATCTGAGTCTATGGGTTAAAGGCAGCAAGGTGCTGCCCCAGCTCCTGTAAGGTTACAGTTTCAGACAGCACATGTAATTGTTGTCGAAATGCTTCGGAAATGTTTTGAGTGAGCTCTTGAATGTCTAAACTAATATTTTTATGGCCAATTAATAATTTTTGGATTACAGTCCAATTTTGAGAGATGTTAAAAGGCACAGGCGTTACACAAAATTGAGTGGAATTTCAATCACATTGTAATGTTACCTGAGTATTGAGTACAGTGAGCTGATCTCTAAGCCATGTCAATGCTTGCTCTATGTTGTTTAATCTTTTAGCAAGTTAAGAATCAATGTTTTGTTGTTGAAGCCATAACCGGTGAGATTGTTCATGTCATTGCTGCACAAATTTAGCATTTTGTATGCTTTGATGAAGAGCGAGTCCTGCTACAGCCGCAGTGGAGGCAATGGCAACAAGACTCATCACCAAGGCAATTATAAGTCCAAGGGCATGGCGGGTTCACTGAAGAGAAGTCCAAATATAAGTTTCAAGAGGTGATGCCCTCCACGGTCACGTAAGATTAACAGGTAGCCAAATTTCCTTATGAGCCCTGAGGATATAAATATCACCAGTAAAGTTGTGCCACCAAGAATGATTCACGCAAGACAAAAATGTACATGTATTTGTATAATTAACAATTTTCGTATTATTATTTCATGTCAAATTCCCTGTTAATAATAGGTAGGGCTTATGGACACAAGCAATAATATATCAAGAGGTATTCCGATATAACTGAATATGAAAGGAATTAGTTGGGTTAGAAAGATTAAGAGACATATTCCCCACAAAAGTGCTAATGGCATTGCCTGCAGCTAACAACTTCCAAAGATGACTCTGTACTTAGGCCTCTTTCACACCATACCAAGGTTTTATTATTGTTAGCAGCAATACTTTTATTTACCCGGTGCCATTTCAAAGGTATGTGACTAAATTTTGTTTGAAAATCACCATGCACACTTCAATCAGTTATTTGTATCCCATTGTATTCTAATAAAATCTGGGTTTTATTTCCCCGACATAGTTGCCACTTCAGCACCTCAATATTAGGAGAAACCTCTGGAATAGGACAAAAAGGTAAAGAACTAGAAATAGTTTCATTATTATATACAGTATGATTATAATAACAGTATTAGCAGCCACATAACTATGATCATAGCGAACAACCCAGGCTTTATACGATTTTTGGAGACAATGAGAACTATTTTCCATGCATATTGGAAGTTCTTTCACTCCAAATTGGTATGTGTTGTTTATAATTTTTGTTTTCCATTCTATATTGTCTCTGTCTATATAGGGGGACGGCATTCAAGTAGTGTCATTGGTGAAAACTTTAATTTTCGCCTCTCTCCAGGCGACTCCCTGATACAAGGGTGGAAAGGGAATATAAGTGCAATATTCATATAAAGTCTCACTAAGGGAAATAAGTCCCCCGCCGAGGCACATTCAACAAAGGAAGAAATGCATGCTGAATTTAGTTTTCTTTTTAACAGGGTTTTAATCATTTTGTAGGAAACCACTCAGGTCCGCTCCCTGTAAGGACAAGAGCATAGCCCCATCTCTGTTTTAGAACTTGTCCTTGAACATACTTATCTTCTTCATTAGGATACCAAATCTTTAAATTGTCAGCGGGGACTATCACCAAGGGAGGTGAGGAAAGGTGGGTTACAACAGCGGAGTCTTGCAATTGTCTCCATTGATTCAAAAAATAATTAAGGTAAAAAGAACCTTCAAAATCAAAAAAATTAAGGTAGAAAGGTTAACCTTTAAAAAAATCTGGTTTTTTCGGGGGGGCTCATTTCCCCCTTTTTGTTTTAATAGTTGAGTTTTTAAAGTTAAATTTGTGCGCTCAATGATGGCTTGACCTTGACTGTTGCCCGGGATCCTGGTGATATGTTGAATATTGTATTGTTGTAAGAAAACTTGTAATTTATGAGAGACATAGGCAGGGGCATTATCAGTTTTAAGTATAAAAGGAATGCCTATAATGGCAAAACAAGCTAAAAGATGTGTAATAACAGAATCAGCTTTTTCAGATGGCAACGGAGTGGCCCATTGAAAATGAGAAAAAGTATCAATGGTATGATGAACATATTTTAATTGTCTAAAAGAAGGAATATGTATAACATTCATTTGCCAAATTTGATTAACTTGAGTATCTCTCAGGTTAACTCTAGGATGGAAGGATGGAATGCTCAAAGGAGCACAGAAAGGACAAGCTCGAATAAGAGAACGAGTTTATTTATGAGTTATATGAAACCGTCGTTGAAGGCCAGGACTATTAGTGTGATGTAGAGCATGTTTTTGTTTTGTAGTCTGTAAGTGGCTAATTAGAAGTGAATCAATCTGAGTATTTTTATGAACTAATGGTCTAGGCAGTTGAGAATGAGAATGAAGATGAGTGATGAATAAAGGAGCTCGACGTTGACTCAAAGTAGAAAATAACAAGGAAAAGAGTTTTTGAAGAGAAGAAGTAGTACAAAGAGGTAAAGTGGCCTGAGAAATATAAGAAGGAACATAAACGGCATATTGAGAATTACTAACAATATTACAACCAGTAGTAGGGAAATCAAGTAAGACCATGAGAATAGCAAATAATTTTTTCTGTTGCACCGAGGGATAAGGATAAACTGTAACTTAAGATTGATGAAGCTTCTTGCCAAGAATCAGAAGTTGTAAGAAGATAAATGATCTGACTATGAGTGAATTGAGAGATAATTAAGGAAGGATCTTTTCTCCAAAGTTGTCGACAGTGATGCCGTCCTTTGATGATCAGTTTAGCTAAACGATCGATATAAGTAGCCAAGCGTTTAGATGTTTTATTGGACAAAAAGATTCATTCTAGCGGCCGATTGGTCTGATGAATCATTCCTGTAGGAGAATGTAAAGTATGAAATAAACAAAGGGAAAGGGGAACATCGGGAAGGATATAATGTAAATGAGCTTTTTGAAGTTGTTTTTCTACAAGCTGGAGTTTCTGTAAAGCCAAAGGAGTTAAATGACGTGAGCTGTCTAAGTGACTGTCTCCTTTTAGAATAGAAAAAAGATGTTGTAACTGATTAGAGAAAAAACAATTTTTGAGATCTATGACCATTAATTTTTAACTTTGTGGGATAAGGGCAGGATTAGGAAGACCAGGCTGTAAACTTTTTTTAGGTTTAATGTAAACATTAATAGTTTTAAGACAAGACAAAGACGGGAATTTTATGCAGAAATACGTGGCTTTATATTTCTCTCGGCCATTTGTTTTTTGATTTACTCTTTTAGAGTCTTAAGTATTTTTTTAAATAATGGTCACTGTTTCACCTAAATAGGAGTGGTGGCTATGAGTTTAAAGGATTGTAGCCCATTTTGAACATCATATTTTTGGCAGCTGAGGAAATATGAGGAATGTTTAAAAAAGCAGTAAATTATTGTGAAAGATCTTGTTCTCAAAAATTAATATTGATAGGAACAATATAAAAATAATAAAAAAAAAACTTGACTTTGTTGACCTTTAGGACTGACACAGGTTAAAGGTTCTACGTCTTGATAAATCACAGAAGCAGTATCCAAGCCAGTGAATATAACTGAAACTTGTCTTTTTTCCTATTGTATAGGCCTCTAATTTAAACAAATAATAGATATATTCACCACCGTATCAATTAACCTTTTAAAAACTATTTCATTAATGTGCAATGAACATAAGGGCTTTTGATTAGAAACTAAAGTTTTCCAAAAAATAGTTTTTTTTGTGCTATCAAACCCTCTCTTTTGAGAATATGTTTCTCTGCCTCTAGGCATATAAATTGTGAGACTTGAACCATAATAGGAATTTTATTAGTAACATCATGTCCTTTTGGCAAAGGGCCACACACTCTAATAGCTAATTTATATACTCCTCTATTAGGAGACAAAGTATAAGGCTGAGTAATAACTAAGTCAGCAGCGGCGCTCTGCTTAGTTGCCACATAAAGCTGAGAAACTGGGGTAAGGTGTGGGACCTTTAAGGAGGACTTGAATTTATTCTTTGATGTTGTAGGCCATTGCTTACTGGGTATTGTATGCAGATTTAGTCAATAATAAATATTTGTAAACAAATAAGGTGATTACAGGTACAGAAATTTAGTTTGTAGCTTACTATTCAATAGAGTATCTGTTTTGTAAAAGATGGTGGACCACAAAATACTCAACGGATTTTGGTTTTTAAAACACAGTGATGTTATCCAAGGCTAAATGGATACTTGAAATTGGGATTGGATTTGGTGCTGAGATATAACTTTTACTTAGTTATTGATTTTTTTTTTCCGATTATTCCAAGGAGGGTGACTACCATTTTTGTATTTTATAGAGCAGTTTAGAGGAAAGGGTTAAGCATGTAAGCTCTGGGGACAGAAAGTCATATTTTCAAAATATAATAGCTATATGACCTTGTATATATTTATAAAACTGTCTTAACTCTGTTTTTCTGTCTACAAAATGGTAATAATTATAAAATTTGTCAGTCTTAAAGGGATGTTGGAAGAACTAAATACAAGTGAAGATTTTTTCACAGTAGTAGACACATAGTAAGTACTCAGTATACTATGGCTATTATTATTGTTATTATTGTTAATATTATGTTTATTTATTTTAGCTCTTTAATGTAACAAGTGCAGAACCATAATCTCACATTCTTTAGAGTCACGCTGATCTTGTATTTTTTGGTCCTTTGACTAGTTTAGTGATTTATTATAAGAAACCTAGTTAGTTTGTGCATTTTTTTCCTTTCTTATATTTCTCATTTGTAAAGACTGATAAACCAACTACACTTTCAGACCTGGTGACATAAATTGTTGGGGCCCCAAGCCTGTGGGCCCCGGCTCCCATTTCTCAGGAGAGGAGACAGTAAATTTCCACTTTTATTAGTTTTGAAACGACATTTATTTGTCCAATGTCGACCTTTACCACAATATTTGTACACTTCTAAAGGCAGCTTTCTGCCTTGAGGGATAAAAGTGTTTAATTTTTATGACATTCTTTTTTGAAATGTCTAGGTTTACCACACTGAAAGCAAACACCTTGTTTGTTATTTCATTTTAAGGGTTTAGACAAAGCTCCAGCAAATAATTGAGCATTATAAATAGCCCTTTCAACACTAACACAAGTTTTAATATATATATCTAAGTTGGCCTCATTGGCCTTTAATGATTTTAACAATTTTTGACAGTCAGCATAAGCATTTTTAAAAGACAACGTTTGTAACAAAATTTTTGAAGCAAGGTCAGCACCCACAATTTTCAAGACAGCATCTTGAAGACGGGCTATGAAATCTGAATATTGTTTTTTTATGCCCTGTAAAATCTTCACAGAGGAAAGGGAAGATTTTCTTGTTATCTCTACCTTATTTTAGGCCCTTAAAAACAAAGTCTTGATTTGAGTAAGGGCAACATCTTTTAGACCAGCCTGAGCACTAAGAGTAGCATATTGGCCCGTGCCTGTGAGTTGTTCTTCAGTGGCTCCTGGGGGATCACACATAACATTTTTTCTAGCCTGTATATGCGCCTTGTTCATTTATCAGCTGTGCAATTGTAACCACTGAGAACGATTAAGAAAAGCCTTCCCCAAAGTCTTTCAGTCTATAGAAATTATCAAATTTTCTGATGAAAAAATATCAAGAAGACCAAGGATAGGGGTTTATAGTTAGAAATGGCAGCTTTCATTTCTTTTAAAATTTAATTTGTAAGGCATTAAATTGGACATTATTGCCACCATTTGAAAACTGAGCATTAGGAGCAAAAGAAGCACAAATAATTGGAAACAGATCTAGCTCCTTAAATTTTTTTTTTTTTTATCTTTTCCTTTTCTCCCTCCCCCAATGGCGGGCAAGGCACTGAGAAAACTTTGCCAAACAAAGGTAAAGATAAGGAAGCCCGGGGGTTGGAGGCACTGGAAAATTCTCTTTTAACAGGGCAGAAGGAAAAGAAACAGGGAAAGCTCACAAAGGTGAATTAGAAGAATGTATCTGTAATATTTGTTGAAGCATTTCCATAATACACTACATGTCAGAATTTCTCTTAGAAGAAGGAAGAGCTGGCTTTTTCTCTTCTCCCCCTTTTGCTATGTTGGCACAAATAGGCTCCATTTCAGATTTGTTTTATTTTATTTTATTTTATTTTTCCAAATCCTCAGATACCTTTCCTCCTGTGGCTACATTACCACACTCCGAATCAGTCTCAAGTAACTCTAATGTCTGAGTGATAGAGTTACACAAGGTCTACAATTTTAGAGGCATAATATCCCCTAACTGGAGAGCTCTAAGCAGAGCTTTTACTACCTGTAACCATTTTTTCTAATTCAGCTGCACTTTAGTCTGATACTGAAACCAGTAACAATGTTATTCAACATGGGCAAACAATCGCTTCAAAGTCTTTTTCTTTTACTTCTACTCCCATAGACAGCAACAGTCCTTGAAACAGCCATAAATATTCTGAGGCCAGAGAGATGGAATTCCCATAATGAAAGCTTAAGAAGGTTCCCCTTAACAATATCTGAGCCTTACCCGCTCCTAGGGGGTTCCCCTTTTTGTTCTCCCCTACTCACCTGTGCTGACCCTGCTCGCTGCGCCACTTGTTGGGGGCCGCACCGGGGG
>NW_020258118.1:0-6762 GCF_003255815.1 Theropithecus gelada
AGAGTGATAGTATACTCGGGGAACAACTTGTACCAATACGCAATAGTGGGTGCCGCTGCTAAAAACGGCTGTGGATACACAGGGGGTGAGCCCAGTGTTGCAAGCCCACCAGTCCGTCTCGGAGGGGACCAAATAGTGATTGGAGCTGGGTACTGTCAAGGTTACATTACAAAGATGCTGTTGACTAGGGGGCACTTGGCCTATGCAGGTTCCCGACCCAGAAACCTCAGCCAGGGTTAGTTTTCTTTGTTGTTCCCATGCGCATCCAGTAGGATTGGCGGAGTTAGTGAAATTACTAGTGGAGGCGATGCCTTCATAGTAAGGGGGGCCTGTTGCCAGACATAGCCAGCAAGAGGAGGTAAATTCTGGCTTTGTCTGGTTTAAAGCGAAATAGGAGCCCTTTATGAGATTTAGGAGCCTGTCACCTATTCCCAGGTCAAGGGGCCCGCGGGTGGCGTTTTGGGCTGAGGGTGTGTATTTAGAGGAGGTGGAGATTAAGGGTGGGGAAGTGCTTTTAGGAGCTCTTGGTTGGGGCTCTCTCGATGCAGGAGCCAGGGGCTTCCCTGTTTCTGATAAAACTTGGTTCGGTCCTACTGCGACAGGGGCTATGATAGGGTTGACTATTAATTTGATTTGGATAGGGATTCCATACAGTGGCTTTTGGTATAAGTATAGGCCCCATGTTAGTCCGGATATCCAACGGTTATCAGATTTCGCTGCATCTTCAAACTTGATGCGGACCAGATTGCAAGTTTTTGAATATCGGGTTCTGGTGCAGCGCTGGACGAAGGACATGGTTATGTACCAGGGTTTTGTGGCCCATTTCCATTCTCCATCATTAGTAGTTATACAGGACCAACTAGCGCAAAACAAGGCATCTATTCCTCCACAAGTTTTTTTCATTTCTCCTGTCCTGAAGCCGGGACAGGCATAGAACCCGTTCCGGCTTACGGACACCCTTCTAGCCTGTTTTCTCCATTCTCCTCCTTCCATGTCATCTATCTTTGCTATTTTGTCTAGGTTGAAATAGAGGTCAGGGAACCAAGTCCCTATAGGAGCAATTTTTGAGGTTTTATCTAAGACCTCATGAGTACTAAAATCAGTTACCTGCCAGGTCAGGTATTATGGCCGGTGGGGATTATTACTGCCAGTGACGCAGGGAAGGAGGGCTAGTAATAAGCATAAGCAAGGGGCTAGATACGAGAGAGTCTTATCTTGAGCGGGTCCTCGGAGCGTCGGAGTCTCCATGTCTCAGGTGGTGTTGGTCCGGGCGTCCCTGGAGCAGCCTTGGCGTGGGATGCGTGGATCCAAGTGGAGATTCCGTCAACCTTTATGGCTGTGGGCGTGGTCAGGAGAACAATGTAGGGTCCTTTCCATCGAGGCTCTAGTCCTTGAGTGCGATGCCGTCTAACGTAGACAGAGTCTCCCACCTGGAAGGGGTGACTGGTCTGTGGATGTCCTGGTTGGTACAGTTCTGCCAAGGGGGCCCAGATTTGGGCCTGTACTGCTTGGAGTCCTTTTAGCCGGGCCTGTAGGTCAGTCTTAGGATCGGAGGGGGAGAAGGAGTTAAGCAAGGTTGACAAAGGGGGAGGTCCTCCGTAGAGGATTTCATATGGAGTGAGCCCAAAACGTTTAGGCGTATTTCGGGCCCTTAACAGAGCTAAGGATAGGAGGCGTCTCCAATCTTTTAAACCAGTCTCTAAGGTCAATTTGGTAAGGGTCTCTTTTATTGTTCTATTCATTCTTTCTACCTGTCCTGAGCTCTGGGGTCTATAGGCACAATGTAATTTCCAATTAATCCCCAATATCCTGGCGAGCCCCTGACTTACCTGAGAAACGAAGGCCGGCCCGTTGTCTGACCCAATTACCTTGGGAAGTCCAAATCTAGGAAAGATTTCTTCCAAAATTTTCTTGGCTACTATGTGTGCCGTTTCTTGCCGGGTGGGGTAGGCTTCTACCCATCCTGAAAAGTTATCTACAAACACCAGTAAGTACTTATATCCAGCATAGTGAGGTTTTACTTCAGTGAAGTCTATTTCCCAATAGACTCCCGGGCGGTTACCAGGGTCCGTTTCCCTGCTGGCACTCGGGTAGCCCCAGCGTTTACCTGCTGACAGACCTTACAGGCAGATGTCACTTGCTCTATGAGTGTACTTGCCCTTGGGATTAGAAAGTCAGTTTTTCAATTAACAATTTTAGCTTTCGATTACCCAAGTGTGTCCAGGCATGCATCTGCTGGATCATTGCCAGGGCTTCCTTTTGGGGAAGGACTATTTTCCCTTCTTTTTCCCAGTTTCTAGTGTCTTTGTTTTCTGTAGCCCCTATGGCTCTTGCTTCTTCCTGGTCTTCGGAGGTATAAGTGTGTTCAATACTTATGTGGCTGGTGTTGTCAGGTTCTGTGGCTAGGGTCAGTACTTCCGCCATGGCGGCTTGCCTGGCCACTTGGTCAGCCTGTCTGTTTCCTACTGCGACTGGATCCTGTCCTTTCTGATGCCCGGGGCAGTGAATTATAGCCACTTCTTGAGGAAGAAAAAGGGCCTTTAATAAGGCAATTATTTCAGCTTTGTTCTTGATTTCCTTTCCTTCTGAGGTTAGGAGACCTCTTCTTTCATAGATACTTCCATGAGTATGAGCCGTTGCAAAGGCATATCGGCTATCAGTATAAATGTTAGCTTTCTTTCCCTTGGACAGCTCTAGGGCCTTGGTTAGTGCTATTAACTCAGCCTTCTGTGCAGATGTGCCAGGAGGTAGTGATTGTGCCCAAATGGTGTTGTGTCCGTCTACTACCGCTGCTCCTGCCCTCCGAGTACCTGAGTCAAGGTAACTGCTGCCGTCTGTGTACCAGGTGTGATCCGCGTCTGGGAGTTCTTGGTCTTTAAGGTCTTCTCGTGTTCCATGGGTCTCAGCCAGTACTTGCCGACAATCGTGTGGGCTTGGTTGGTCTTCTGGTACCGGCAGCAGCGTAGCAGGGTTTAGGGTGACCGGAGGGCCAAACTGGATGCAGTCCGTGTCCAGTAAGAGGGCCTGGTAGTGGGTTAGGCGTGCGTTGGTTATCCACCGGTCCGGGGGCTGCCGCACTATGGCCTCTAGAGTATGTGGGGTAATAACAGTCAGTGGCTGCCCAAGGGTTAACTTAGCAGAGTCTTTGACCAGCATAGCGGTGGCTGCCATGATACGAAGACATGGGGGCCAGCCGGCCGCCACAGGGTCCAGCTTCTTGGACAGGTATGCTACCGGTCTTTTCCAAGGCCCCAATTTTTGGGTCAGGACTCCTTTGGCAATCCCTTGCCTTTCGTCCAGGAAGAGGGTAAAGGGCTTTGAGGTGTCCGGTAACCCAAGGGCTGGGGCAGACAAGAGTGCCTTTTTTAGTGCCTCAAAAGCCAATTGATGCTCTGTCTGCCAGGTGAAAGGGGTGCTTTCCTTGGTGAGTGCGTAAAGGGGGGCGGCCAATTCAGCAAAACCGGGTATCCACAAGCGACAGAACCCAGCAGTTCCCAAGAATTCACGTACCTCCCTGGGACTTCGTGGTGGTGGGAGGCGAGCCACTGTCTCTATGCGCCCAGGGGTGAGCCACCTTTTCCCTTCACTCAGGATATACCCCAGATATGTTACCTTGGTCTGGCAGAGCTGTGCCTTCTTGGCAGATGCCCGGTATCCTTTTTCACCCAGTTCCTGGAGTAGATGCCTGGTACCTTGTATGCAGGTTTCCTTTGTAGGGGCAGCCAGGAGGAGGTCATCTACATATTGGAGTAAGGTCACTTCTGGATTTTGGGTCCGGAAGTCGGTCAGGTCTCGATGAAGAGCCTCATCGAAGAGAGTGGGAGAGTTCTTGAATCCTTGGGGAAGCCGGGTCCAGGTCAATTGGCCCGAAATTCCTTTCTCAGGATCTTTCCACTCAAAGGCAAAGAGTTCTTGGCTTTGGGGGGCCAGAGGCAAACAGAAGAAAGCATCTTTTAAATCTAATACTGTATACCAGTTATAGCCTGGTTTTAAGGTGCTGAGTAAGTTGTAAGGATTGGGGACCGTGGGATGGATGTCCATGGTTCTTTTGTTAATTTCTCTCAGGTCTTGGACAGGCCTGTAATCCTGAGTACCGGGCTTTTTTACTGGCAGAAGAGGAGTGTTCCAGGGCGAGCGACAAGGTCGCAACACTCCGAGTTCTAGAAATTTGTTAATGTGCTGCCGAATTCCTATATGAGCCTCTCGGCTCATGGGATATTGCTTGATAGACACGGGCACCGCCGTGGGCTTTAGATCAATTATGATTGGGGCTTGATACTTAGCTAGCCCGAGTCCTCCCGTTTCCGCCCAAGCTTGGGGAAAGTCTTGCAACCAAACATCGGGGAGGCTAGTGATGACCGGAGCGTCGAAAAGCTGATGCTCATCTTGCAGAGACACAGTTAAAATTTGGATGGGCTGACCGTCCCGATTTAATACCTGGGCCCCAGTCTCGGAGAAGTGGATTTGGGCTCCGAGCTTGGTCAGAAGATCTCGCCCTAGGAGGGGGTAGGGGCATTCAGGTACCACCAAGAAGGAATGTGTCACTATTCCTTGTCCAAGATTAACTGTCCGGTGGTTAGTCCACTTGTGCAATTTTCCCCCTGTTGCCCCCTGGACCCAGGATGTGCGGGAAGACAGGGGCCCGTCTGCCTTTGTCAAAACTGAATGTTGGGTGCCAGTGTCCACCAAGAAGGTGGTGGGTTGCCCCCCTACAGAGAGAGTTAGCCAGGGCTCGGGGGGGGGCTCCAGAGCCTTGACTCCCCTATTCGCTATCTTCACCTAGGGTGAGGACAGCGGCAGGTTTCTTTTGGTCTTTGGGACGCTTGGGGCAATCTTTGATCCAATGTCCTCGTTCTTTGCAGTAGGCACACTGGTCTTTTTCTACTTTTGGCCACCTTCGCTTTTTTCCCTCTCTCCCTGGTCCTTTCTCTTTTACTATTGCCGCCAGGATTTTTGTTAAATGCTTATCCCTCTTTCGATCTCTACGATCCTCTCGCTCCTCCTGTTCCTTCGCTAACCTGGCTTCCCTTTCCTCAGGGGTTTCTCTCTTATTATATACTTTTTCTGCCTCCCTAACCAATTCCTGTAATCCATAGGTCTGGATCCCATCCAGCCTCTGGAGTTTCCCTCTGATATCTAATGCAGCTTGGTCTATGAACGCCATAGCTATGGTGGCCTTATGTTCTAGGGCCTCTGGGTCGAATGGGGTATACATTTGGAACCCTTCCAATAGCCTTTCCATGAAGGCTGCCGGGCTTTCGTCCCTTTCCTGAGTTATAGTTCTTACCTTGGCCAAATTTGTGGGGCGTTTTCCTGCCCCTTTGAGACCCGCCAACAGAGCCTGGCGATAGATTCGGAGACTCTCCCTACCTGGTGCCGTTTCATAGTCCCAGTCCGGGCGGGTGAGGGGAAATCCCTCGTCTATTTCATTGGGGAGTTGGGTTGGGAGGCCCCCTGGTCCTGGCACATTTTTCCGGGCCTCCAGGAGGACTCGCTGCCTCTCTTCAGTGGTTAGGAGGACCTGCAAGAGCTGCTGGCAATCATCCCAGGTGGGCTGGTGGGTGAGGAGAATGGATTCTATCAACGAGGTTAGGGCCTGAGGGTCTTGGGAAAAGGAAGGGTTATGGGTCTTCCAGTTGTAGAGGTCAGAGGCAGAGAAAGGCCAGTATTGGACTGTACGATTGACGGTGCGGAGGGGAAAAAGGGAGGATCGCCAAGTGGGAGAGCCATCTGGGTCCTCAGTCCGCCGCAGGCGGAGGCGAGGTGTTGCTGGCGGAGCTTGAGGGGTGAGTTCGGGTGGGACCGGAGAGGGAGACATGGAGGGAGCCGAGGGGGAAGTTGGGGACAGGGTAGGGACCGTGGGGGAAGCTGGGGAAAGGGTAGGGGCCGAGGGGGAAGTTGGGGAAAGGGTAGGGGCCGAGGGGGAAGCGTAAGGCGGAGGTCTCAGGAGGGGGTTTTCAGGTGCAGGAGGCAGGGGGTCAAGAAGGAGGAGGTCCCTCTGGGGCTCATCTGGGAGAACCGGCTTTTGCGGATCTGAATTCCGGTTCTTTGGGGCCTCTAAGGCAAGGAGGGTAGATTGGGATGGGGAAGGGGAATGGAGGAAGGGTTTCACCCAAAAAGGAGGGTTTCGGACCAGATCTTCCCAAGTAATTATGTAGGCCACCTGGTCTGGGTGTCCGAGTGGCCCAGGATCCATCACTTTTGCTTTGACCTGTAGGATAATTGAGAGGTTAAATGTTCCGTCCCGTGGCCACTCTACCTGGAGGGTTGGCCATTCGGACGAGCAGAATGTTTTCCATTGTCCCTTACGGACTTCTACAGAGAGGTGGTGGGCTCGAGCCCGAACGTCAGGGAAGTGAGTCAGAGTCAGAGTTAAAGGGGTCGTCAACGTCTGTGCCATAGTTCTGTCTAGAGATTCTTTCACACACAAGGACAAAATGAAAGCAACATACAAAAGGACCAAACAAATGAGAAGAAGCCGCGCGGCCAGAGAGTGGCGCCACAGTTTCACAAAATATTCGGATGGCAGGGGCAACGGCACCCTGCCTACAGATTCGAGGAGGCTGACGGAGTCGTCAGCCTTCTTCCAGTCTACCGCCAGGGCGTCCCCGGGGCGTAAGTGAGAAGGTGCCGGACACGTCTGTCCCCCTTCTCCACTTAATTATTCAGACGGAGTACTCCTCAGAATTAGCCGGCAAAACAAACAGAACGAAACGAAACAAACAGAACGAAACGAGAGTACCTGACAGAGTTCGTTCGTCC
>NW_020258119.1:0-6759 GCF_003255815.1 Theropithecus gelada
AAAAAAAAAAAAAAAAAAAAAAGATAGCTTTTGTTTGCAAGCTTAGGTGAGGGATAGTCTTAGAAAACGACTGGAGAGCTATTTTTTTTTTCTTTTTTGAGACTCAGTCTTGCTGTTACCCAGGCTGGAGTGCAGTGGCGCTCTTGGCTCACTGCAATCTCTGCCTCCCGCCTCCCGGGTTCAAGCGATTCCCTTGCCTCAGCCTCCTGAGTAGCTAGGACTACAGGCGCGTACCACTAGGCCCAGCTAATTTTTTATATTTTAGTAGAGACGGGGTTTCACCATGTTGGCCAGGATGGTCTCAATCTCCTGACCTCATGATCCGCCCATCTTGGCCTCCTGAAGTGCTGGGATTACAGGCGTGAGCCACCATGCCCGGCCGACTGGAGAACTATTGATTACACACCAGCTTTACAAATTGTGGCTCTATCTCAAGCCAGGAACACAACATGAATGCAGACACTCCTGCAGATTGGGAGCGACCCGTGGTTAGAAACTAACAGGCAGACGTTGATGAAAGTGATTTCGATCCTGTTTTTCCTGGGTCTGAAAAATTAGATTTAACTCCCAAGGTGTCCTCATTTTCATTTCAAATTTCTCCTGTACTAAAGGAGGAAGAGCGGACCCAGCTGGTGGCAAAACTGTGAAGTGGTTGCTTACTCCTTCAGATGCAGGGAACTGGCGCTGCAAAAGTGTGAGCTCCTCCAACCCTCAGGAATAGAAGTGGGTGCACCAGCTGCCAGGCCTGGGGCAGTGGAGAGGCTCAGTAAATATCTGCTGAATTTCCTTAAGTCTTCATTAAGCCAGTGTATTAGTCCAATTTCACACTGCTATAAAAATACTACCTGAGACTGGGCAATTTATAAACAAAGGAGGTTTAACAGACTCACAGTTCAGCATGGCTGGCGAGGCTTCAGGCAACTTACAATCATGGCAGAAGGGCAAGCAGGCACCTTCTTCAAAAGGCGGCAGGAGGCCAGGTGTGGTGGATCACTTGAGTTCAGGAATTTGAGACCTTCCTGGCCAACATGGTGAAACCCCATCTCTACTAAACATACAAAAATTAGCCGGGTGTGGTGGTGTGTGCCTGTAATCCTAGCTACTTGGGAGGCTGAGACAGGAGAATTGCTTGAACTTGGGAGGCAGAGGCTGCAGTGAGCCAAGATCACGCCATTGCACTCCAGCCTGGGCGACAGAGTGAGACTCCATTTCAATAAATAAATAAATAAATCATGAGATTTGGGTGGGGACACAAAGCCTAACCACATCAGCCAGCTTGGTGAGTCTTGGCATCCTGCATCCTGGACCTTCTCACCCTGGACTAGATGCATCTTAAAGTATGAGAACCCACCTTTTGAATGGCTTCCACAGGGCATGGAAAAGTGGTATGATTTCAGTAGCACTTCTCATACTTTTTTTTTTTTTGAGACGGAGTTTCGCTTTTGTTGCCCAGGCTGGAGTGCAATGGCGCAATCTCGGCTCACCACAACCTCCGCCTCCGGGGTTCAAGCAATTCTCCTGCCTCAGCCTCCCAAGGAGCTGGAATTACAGGCATGGGCTACTACGCCTGGCTAATTTTGTATTTTCAGTAGAGACGGGGTTTCTCCACGTTGGTCAAGCTGGTCTCAAACTCATGACCTCAGGTGATCCGCCTGCCTCGACCTCCCAAAGTGCTGGGATTACAGGTGTGAGCCACCATGCCTGGCCGCACTTCTCATACTTCAAGATGCATAAAAATCACCTGTTAAAAATGCACATTCTGGGCTGGGTGTGATGGTTCATGCCTGTAATCCGAGCACTTTGGGAGGTCAAGGCGGGTGGATCACCTGAGGTCAGAAGTTTGAGACCAACCTGGCCAACATGGCAAAACCCCGCCTCTACTAAAAATACAAAAAATTAGCTGGGTGTGGTGGCAGGCACCTGTAATCTCAGCTATTAGTGAGGGCGAGGCAGGAGAATCGCTTGAACTGGGAGTTGGAGGTTGCAGTGAGCCCAAATTGCCCCACTGCATTCCAGCCTGGGCAACAAGAGGGAAACTCCAACTCAAAAAAAAAAAAAAAAGAAAGCACATTCTGATTCAGTAGGTCTGGGGCTGAATCTGAGATTCTGTGTTTTTTTTTTTTGAGACAAGGTCTCACTCTGTCACCCAAGCTGGAGTGCAGTGGCACGATCATGGCTCACAGCAGCCTGGACCTCCCAGGCTCAGGCGATTCTCCCACCTCAGCCTCCTGGGACTACAGGTTTGCGTCACCATGCCTGGCTGATATTTTTCTTTTTTTCTTTTTTTTTTTTGAGAGAAGTCTAGCTCTTATCCCCCAGGTTTGAGTGCAATGGCTCGATCTCGGCTCACTGCAACTTCTGCCTCCCAGGTTCAAATGATTCTCCTGCCTCTGCCTCCCAAGTAGCTGGGATTAAGTTGCCTGCCACCATGCCCGGCTAATTTTTGTATATTTTAGTAGAAACGGGGTTTCACCATGTTGGCCAGGCTGGTTTCGAACTCCTGACCTCAAGTGATCCGCTCACCTCGGCCTCCCAAAGTGCTGGGATTACAGGCATGAGCCACTGCGCCCAGCCACTCCTGGCTAATTTTTTTCTAATTGTTGTAGAGATGCGGTCTCACTATGTTGTCCAGGCTGGTCTTGAACTCCTGGGCTTAAGCAATCGTCCTGCCTCAGCCTCCCAAAGTGCTGGGATTACAGGCGTGTACCACCACACCTGGCCAGATTCTGTATTTCTGACAATCCTCCTACTGATGGCAGATGCCTGTGTACTTCCTGGCTCTCCTATCTGCCAGCTGTGTGGCCTCAAGAGGCCTCAGCATCTCCCTTGGCTTCAGTTCTTCCACTGGATATTATTTAGATGAACAAACATATATTGACGGCTTACTACATGCCAGGCTGCTCTGGGTGCTTGCTAGAAAAACAAAGATGAAGAAACCACAAGTCAAGCCCAGGCGGGCCTCGCAGACTGGGGACTTAAAGGTCCAACTACAATATTTAAAGACTCTTTGGGTTTGAAAATTTCATGACTCATTGGCAGATATAGGACCACTGGATCTGCATCTCCTAGAAAACATCCCTCCAAACACTATACAGGGACTGCTGTCCTCAGAATCAGGGAATATGAAATCCAGAAGTAACCTCAAGAGAAATTTAGCCCAAACTTTATCTTGCCATTTTACAGAGAGGAGAAACTAGAGAACAGATGCAGAAAGAGTTGGGTCCGGAGGAAATTACTGGTTTTCCAGCTGTGCTTTCGAAGGCAGTGATGTCCAATAGGAATAACATATGAGCCACAAAAAACTTAATATGTAATATTAAATTTTATGGTAGGCACATTGAAAAGAGTAAAAAGAAGCCAGGCACGGTGACACATGCCTATGATCCTAGCACTTTGAGAGGCCAAGGCAAAATGACTGCTTGAGGTCAGGAGTTTGAGACCAGCCTGGGGAACATAGTGAGACCTTGTCTCTACAAAAAAATGTTAAAACTTAGCTGGGCGTGGTGGTGCACGTCTGCAGTCTCAGCTACGAGGGTGGCTGAGGCAGGAAAATTGTTTGATCCCAGGAGGTCGAGGCTGTAGGGAGCCAAGATTGCGCCACTACAGTCCAGCCTAGGTGACAGAGTGAGACCCAGTTTCAAAAAAAAAAAAGAAAGAATCATTTCTATTGGTTGGTGCATCACTCCCAGGACCATTGGTTTCATTTTTATAGACACTGGATCAGAAAATTTATCTTCCAAGTACAGGTGGAGCTTTCTGTAGCCAAGTTGAATAGAATTACACTTCTGAGGCTGGGCGCAGTGGCTTACGCCTGTAATCCCAGCACTTTGGGAGGCCAAGGCGGATGAGTCACGAGGTCAGAGGTTTGAGACCAGCTTGGTCAACATGGTGAAACCCTGTCTCTACTAAAAATACAAAATTAGCTGGGCGGGGTGGACGCCTGTAATCCCAGCTACTTGGGAGGCTGAGGCAGGAGATTGCTTGAACCTGGGAGGCAGAGGTTGCAGTGAGCCGAGATCGCACCACTGCACTCTAGCCCAGGTGACAGTGCGAGACTCTGCCAAAAAAAAAAAAAAAAGAAAAAGAAAAAGAAAAAAAGAAAGAATTATACTTTTGAGGCTGTGCACAGTGGCTCACCCCTATAATCCCACAACTTTGGGAGGCTGAGGTGGGAGGACCACTCGAGACCAGCCTGGGCAACAGAGAGAGACTTTGTCTCTACAAAACATTAAAAAAGAAAAAAAATTAGCCAGGTGTAGCTGCCCATGCCTGTGGTCTCAGCTACTTGGGAGGCTGAAGCGAGAGGATCGCTTGAGCAAGAAAGGTAGAGGCTGCAGTGAGCTGGGATCATACCATCACCCTCCAGCCTGGGTGCTGGAGGAGCAAGATTCTATCTCAAAAAAAAAAAAAAAAAAAAAAAGGAAGGAAATAAGGAAAGAATCACACGTCACCCCTGGAAGAGAACTTAAGCGTAGCTGAATCTAACTTGCAATATGATTTTGCTGAGGACGAGGTTAAAGAGTGATGGCAGGCTGGCACTTGGAGCCACATTTCCAAAATTCTGGGTGTAAAATACTCAGCACAGTGCCAGACACCTGTGCCCCAAAGTATCAGGCAAATCTCGGCCATCTTCTTTCGCTTCCCCTCTCCAGGTTTTGCATCAAACCATTCTGTCCCTGGAGAAGTTGCTCAATTAAAGCGAGGTGAAATTCCAAGCACAGTTTGAAGGAGGAAGTGTCATTTTCAGCTTGCCTGTAGGTGCACCTGGCTATGTAGCATTTGTTACATAAGTGGCAGCATGACACACCTGATGAATGTCTATTGCACACCCGATTCCAGCCAGGAGAGTCACACAGGCTTCCCCAGGGAGAACAGTGGTGTGGAATGGAGGCATGGAGTTGCAAAAATTACTTTTGTCATCTAACAAGTAGGGCCAGTTCCAGGGTGTTATACCCAAAGTGCTTTTCTACTGCAGCATAACCTCAAGAAAAACCAGTTTCAGGAGCACCACACCTAGGATCAGATGATGCAATATGATATTAGCGTCTCATTGCATCAGTGTGTCTGACGCATGTGTCTTTTAAGCTGGCAAAAAGCATTATAAAGGGGCAGGAGAAAAAAAGAAAAGACTTCCAGACTGAAATCCAAAGGTCCTGTCAGTGCTGTTCCTAATTGGCCACACAGGGTGTTTAGAGGATAAACACCCAGCCGCCCGCCTCGGCTGACAAGCATCAGCATGCCATTTCCTGAAGGGGACTTGACGGCATATTTAGGAGAAATTCTTTTCTGGTTGGTTCTACTTACGCTTTATATCAAAGCATCAAAGTTCAATCTCTAAAAAATCTTTTCAAATGCAGGTCTATTAAGAAGAGGCTTTCAAAGGGTGCTTCTATTCCGTCTTGACTTTTCTGAAAAACTCTGAAATGTACCGGTTGATTTCTCATTTCCAAAGTTCTTTTACATAAGCACTCTCAGCTCCCTTGACACGCAGACTTTTGACTTTGATCAAATACCTTAGATTTGGGCCTCTTGGTTTCTCTGTCTTCCTTTGAAGGACACTTGATACTTCCCAATCCTGTTTCTTGAACTAACAATGAATGAATGAATCACAAAAATCCTAGAACTCTATCCATTTTCAGGAAGTTGCCTAAAGAAGGAACTTCCTTGTGCAGTACGCCTAAGGAAAAAAGAAGCAGGAGAAAAAGCACTGAGAGGAGAGCAAGCGATGGTGAGATCGTAATGGAAGTGGGGTGGAGAGGTGGAGGGTGGAGACCGGTAGGAAGCAAGCAAGCCTTTTTTCACCCCTCCCAGGACACGCGAACGAGATCAAGCCTCACTGCGGTTCACTGGGGTCTATGCAGGCCCTCGCACCCCTGCCTACCTCCTCATAACCCAGCCTCTTAGCTCTTCTCACCCCAGCCCCACCAGACAGCTTCCCTCCCAGGAGGTGTCTCTCAAGATCTCGAAATGTGGAGCGTCCCGTTCACTCCACCTGGCCTGGAATACTTTTCCTGCCCCCTTTCATCGGGTCTTATTCATCCTCTAAGTTGTTCAGCATAACTTTCCACCTTCCCTGGCCCTGGACTAGGATAAATCCCCTCGCCATAATGTTGCTACACAGGCATCACTTTGTAAAGCTTATCACTCTTGTAATTGCTCGTTTACTGATCTGTCTTTCCGTTAGGCTGTGCGTTCCACTAGGGTGCAAACCTTGTTCCCTGGCTCTGCAGCCCCGCGCACTGTGGGTCTTGCATGTACCGGGGGCTCAGTAAATATTTGTCAAAAATGAAAAATTTCCCCTCAAAACCAGCTTCCAGTGCCTCCACGGCCCTCAAATTAATTATGAATTAATTCACGAATACAGCAAACCTTTATGTCATTCTTCCGTGTCACAGCACCTTGCTACATACTGAGGACACATCCATAGGCAAATAAAACTCAGCTTCTCTCTGCACAGGAAAAATTATTCAAATTGTATTCATCTTTCATTCCAATCACTCAATTAGGGCACGTCCCTTGTTGCCTGCTGCGTGAGCGAAGTAACTATCTTCCAGCGAGTGTCCTCAGGTGACCTGTCTAGACATGCCCAGGAAAAACAATCCAGCATCCTCCTAAGCCGCAAAGAAGTCCCTGACGCGCAGGCCGCACTGCGTGGAAGGCCAGAGGCGCGCTCGCGGGCCCGTGAAAGGCGCAGGAGCGGCGGAGCCGAGGCGGGCGGCGTGGCGCGCGGCGCGGGGCGCAGGCTCGGGTGGGCCGGGA
>NW_020258120.1:0-6756 GCF_003255815.1 Theropithecus gelada
TGAGATGGTATCTCATTGTGGTTTTAATTTGCATTTCTCTGATGGCTAGTGATGATGAGCATCTTTTCATGTGTCTGTTGGCTGCATAAATGTCTTCTTTTGAGAAGTGTCTGTTCATATCCTTTGCCCACTTTTTGATGGGGTTATTTTATTTTTTTCTTGTAAATTTGTTTGAGTTCTTTGTAGGTTCTGGATATTAGCCCTTTGTCAGATGAGTAGATTGCAAAACTTTTCTCCCATTCTGTAGGTTGCCTGTTCACTCTGATGGTAGTTTCTTTTGCTGTGCAGAAGCTCTTTGGTTTAATTAGATCCCATTTGCCAATTTTGACTGTTGTTGCCATTGCTTTTGGTGTTTCAGACATGAAGTCCTTGCCCATGCCTATGTCTTGAACGGTATTGCCTAGGTTTTCTTCTAGTGTTTTTATAGCTTTAGGTCTAACATTTAAGTCTCTAATCCATCCTGAATTATTTTTTGTGTAAAGTGTAAGGAAGGGATCCAATTTCAGCTTTCTGCTTATGGCTAGCCAGTTTTCCCAGCACCATTTATTGAATAGGGAATCCTTTTCCCATTTCTTGTTTTTGTCATGTTTGTCAAAGATCAGATGGTTGTAGATGTGTGGTATTATTTCTGAGGGCTCTGTTCTGTTCCATTGGTCTATATCTCTGTTTTGGTAGCAGTATCATGCTGTTTTGGTTACTGTAGCCTTGTAGTATAATTTGATGTCAGGTAGCATGATGCCTCCAGCTTTGTTCTTTTGGGTTAGGATTGTCTTGGCAATGCGGGCTCTTTTTTGGTTCCATATGAACTTTAAAGTAGTTTTTTCCAATTTTGTGAAGAAAGTCATTGGTAGCTTAATGGGAATGGCATTGGATCTATAAATTACTTTGGACAGTATGGCCATTTTCATGATATTGATTCTTCCTCTCCATTAGCATGGAATGTTCTTCCATTTGCTTGTGTCCTCTTTTATTTCATTGAGCAGTGGTTTCTAGCTCTCCTTGAAGAGGTCCTTCACGTCCCTTGTAAGTTGGATTCCTAGGTATTTTATTCTATTTGACGCAATTGTGAATGGGAATTCACTCATGATTTGGCTCTCTGTTTGTCTGTTATTGATGTATAAGAATGTTTGTGATTTTTGCACATTGATTTTGTATCCTGAGACTTTGCTAAAGTTGCTTATCAGCTTTAGGAGATTTCGGGCTGAGACAATGGGGTTTTCTAAATATACAATCATGTCATCTGCAAACAGGGACAGTTTGATTTCCTTTTTTCCTAATTAAATACCATTTATTTCTTTCTCCTGCCTGATCGCCCTGGCCAGAACTTCCAACACTATGTTGAATAGGAGTGATGAGAGAGGGCATCCCTGTCTTGTGCCAGTTTTCAAAGGGAATGCTTCCAGTTTTTGCACATTCAGTATGATATTGGCTGTGGGTTTGTCATAAATAGCTCTTATTATTTTGAGATACGTTCCATCAATACCGAATTTATTGAGAGTTTTTAGTATGAAGGGCTGTTGAATTTTGTCAAAGGCCTTTTCTGCATCTTTTGCGACAATCATATGGTTTTTGTCTTTGGTTCTGTTTATATGCTGGATTATGTTTATTGATTTGCATATGTTGAACCAGCCTTGCATCCCAGGGATGAAGCCCACTTGATCATGGTGGATAAGCTTTTTGATGTGCTGCTGGATTTGGTTTGCCAGTATTTTACTGAGGATCTTCTCATTGATGTTCATCAGGGATATTGGTCTAATGAGCCAGGCACAAGCTTCCAAAGAAGTTCTCCTGAGTTCTACTCAGTCTTATAGAACACAAGCCCAGCTGCTGCTGAAAGTAAGGCAGCTTGAAATTTCTGTACTGGGTGAAAGGTGGCCACAGCGTCAGTGACCTGCTTACTCCCCTTATGGAAATGGGACTTGGTACTCTGCTATGCATCTGACACCATTGAGAAAGGTTATTTGAACCCGGTGGAGCTGGTAGCAAAAGTCTAAATGCCTACTGGCTTACAACTAGAACACATGAACCCCATTGGCTTGTCATAGTGTAGTGTAGAATTTATCTGTTTTTTTTTTTAATCTCCAAAACTTCTTCTTTTTCTTTCTGTTTTTAAAAATGCAAATGAGAATGGCACTGTTGTCTCAGGGTTTTAAAGAGCAGAGAGTGCCTGTTGTGCAGTGATGTGTGACTGAATACAGCAAGGAGGTTAGAGACACATCGTCAAGAGCTAGGTGCAAATCCATGGGCTTAAGAAGGCCATGACTTATTTACAACTTCTTATTTGCCACTGGCATCATTTGAATTTTTATAGGTTTTACTGAAGAGCAATATACATATATTGTTCTCTTTTGGAAAACAACCGTGTCTGAAGTGTTCCTGAGATTCTTGTAACTGTTATCACTTTGTTTTCACAGTTCCAGTTTAGCACAGAATAAAATCTGGACTGTATGTGTTTGTGAAGATTTTGTGTCTACATGGTCATCAGGTAAAATTCCTTTCTGTGTTGTGAAAAGAGGCAGACTGAAGTCATTAGTCACTGCCAATGTCGTATCAGTTCTTGCTGGCTTACTCTCGTAGCACTGGAGACATTAATAAAATGGGCTGCCAAGGCCCATTGCAGGCATACTTGTAACATAGGAAGCAATTATCTTTGGTTGATTCCCTCTCAAAGGCAGTGGGTGTTGTAGTGTCAGTGAAAAGAATTAAGATCATTGGCTTTGCAATCAGAGAGATCTATGATTGGATTCTGTTTCCTCATTTATTGGTTCAACAAATACTTAGTAAGTGCCTACTAAGTGCTGGCCTCTTTTCCAGGCATTGAGATGCAATAGTAGGAAGGAAACAAACATGGGTGCCTGCCTGTTAGTTGGGGAGGCAGCCACTAGCATCCAGGTGACAGGCTCCAGGCTCAGCCTTATGCTGAGCAGTTTTTTACCTTTCAGCTGCAAACCTTCCTTTCTATACAGTACTCCACGGGACTGGGCTAGGACTCTTTCTCCTTTGCCCACTGGCTTCCTGTATAGGTCTATATATCAGTCTGTCTGCATGCTGCTAATAATGACATACCCAAGACTGGGCAATTTACAAAAGAAAGAGGTTTATTGGACTTACTGTTCCACATGGCTGAGGAGGCCTCACAGTTATGGTAGAAGGCAAGGAGAAGTAAGTCACATCTTACGTGGATGGCAGCAGGCAAAGAGAGCTTGTGCAGGGAACTCCTGTTTTTAAAACCATCAGATCTTGTGAAACCCATTCCCTATCACAAGAACAGCATGGAAAAGATGCACCCCCATGATTCAATCATCTCCCACAACAGGTGGGAGTTACAAGATGAGATTTTGGTGAGGACATAGAACCAAACCACATCAGTCTGCAAATAGGGATGCTAGAGGGAGACTAGCATCTAGTGGGAGAAGGGGCTTTCTTTTTTGTTGTTGTTGTTGTTGTTGTTGTTCCTCTCAACATCATCCCAACAGTGACCTTGGCCTGACAGCAGCAGTTGGTTCCAGTCTCCAGCCTCTTTTGAAAACCTGAGAGCCAGCCTGTTGGTCTGTTCTCAGAAGTAATAGCAAGAGCTGGGTCATGCTCCTCTTCAGAGGTCTAAGCCCCAGCTCTTTCTATGAGCTTCTGGGCTGTGATTATTCCAACCTCTTCCCTGAACAGCAGCTGCTCCTGCTGTTGTACATCAGAGTTAGCTCTGTGATCCCTGTTGCCTATTCAGCCCTCCACCATCTGGAAAACCAAGTCCCTGTAGTAGATTTTATGTTAAAATGCTTCATGTGGTTTTTGTTTTCTTGACAGAATCCTGATATACTCATACCATACAAGCTTATCTTAAGATATTTGAACTTTGTAACAAAGATGCTGAGGAATAGTCAACTGGTTATGAAGCACATCATCTTGGTACATTCACCATTTTCAATAATGGAAAAAGAGAAAGAGAGTACATTTATGTAGTCACATATTTTGTATAATTTCAAAGAGGGGAAAGTAAAAATGCCCGTGCTTACTTTCAACAGATCAACATGACATTTTTGTGAAAATGAAACACATCGGGGTAGCTTTCCTTACACATTTGTTTAGACCTACAAAAGAAATAATTTCATGACCTACCAAACCATAACTGGATAATATAAACCCATATTCTTCCAGTTTTGTTTATTGGGAACAAAGCTTCTGCTCACAGTCATTCTTCAACCTCTTTTCTGCAAATTCATTTTATTTCTATGATCTCCTTATATGATATAGATTAATTTAACCTGAATATGTGTGGATTCTATTGTAAATAATGCATTTAACAACAATCAATAATGCACTCATATCCACTTTTAAGCCCTGCCCTTACTACTTCTTGATGTTAATTTCTAAGTATAGAATGCGCTTTTCCCTAAATGCAATCTAGCATATAATGCACTGGATTTTGGAGAGCCAACTTTATTTAAATAGGATCAGTGACTCCCTCTCAGATATTGATATGCAATTTCAATCCTGTCAGATCTATAATTATACACTTAATAATCTACTATGAAAGGAAAACAGTAATCTGTCTATCTGGCTAGCTAGCTACCTATCTAAATATCAAGCCTGCCTGTCTCTCTATTTGCCATGCCCTTTTAAAGTTGCTTTAACATGTTCCAATAGATGGAAGTCTGGCAAGAAGATATAGGTCTTTGTTCACAGACAATAGGAAAAAGTCTAAAATGTATAAGCTCAGTTTCACTTAATTTTAAAGATGAACAAACAAGGTGCCTCTAAGTGAAAGACTAGAATGAGTTTAATTAAGAATTAAATGTCCCTTGATGAGTCCTTGTACAGATTTTATAAGTTGCTATAGTTCCCAAGAATTAAAAAGTGAATCACTATAATGACTCAGTAACATACCCTTTTATAAGTCAGATTTTACCCTTTCTTGTTAGTTTTTGATTGAGGAGGACTTCTTTAAATTGTCAGTTGAAAGATCATGAAAAAATAATCATTGATGATAGATCACTGTGTGATTTCTGGCATCTAACTCAGGAGATAAAAAACTGGTAAGTTAGAACTCTTCATTTCCATCAGATGATTACTCAGCACTTATATGCATTAAAAGATGGTAATAAAGATTGAACTGATGTTGAATCCTGTTTCATTTCACCATTAAATAATATTCATCCAAGCTTACCTTAACTGAGAAAGAAATATATTGCATTCAGAAGTGGATTTCCAATAGCATTTTACTTTGTACAATAATTACATTTCAAAATTTGAAACATTCATTTAATCAACCATGTACCACTAATAATTGTAACAATAGCACAATACAGAAAAATAATTTAATACTTACAGCTTCATGTTTACAAAACAAAAAACCTTTTTTCTTATAATTTTCAGTTTCAAAATATATTTATAGCAGAGAAATATGATAGGGCTATATAAAATATTTCCAGGCATAACATCATATTACATTAGGGCAAAATTATGTGAAGGAAGTGGAAGGAAAAAACTTCACAAAGAGGCAAAATATTAGGTAAAATGTCCAGTCATCAAAGAGCATGGTCATTGATGTTGTTTGCCTCTGTGTCTCCACCCAAATCTCATCTTGAATTGTAATCTCCACATATCAAGGGAGGAATGTGGTGATGATTGGATCATGGAGGCAGATTTCCCCCTTGCTGATCTTGTGATAGTGAGTGAGTTCTCACAAGATCTGGTTGTTTGATAAATGTCTGACACTTCCCCCTTCTCACGCTCTCTCTCCTGCCCCCTTGTAAAGAAGGTGCTTGCTTCTCCTTTGCCTTCCATCATGACTGTAAATTTCCTGAGGCCTCCCCAGCCATGCAGAACGGTGAGTCAATTAAATATCTTTTATTTATAAAGTACCCAGTCACAGGTAGTATCTTTATAGCAGTGTGAAAACGGACTCATATAGTCATGTATCTTTTAAATAGATGATGATGGGTATAAAAACACTATGGCATTTAGATTTCTGGTTTTTTTTTTTTTCAGTATACTTTAAGTTCTAGGGTACATGTGCACAACGTGCAGGTTTGTTACATATGTATACATGTGCCATGTTGCTGTGATGCACCCATTAACTCGTCATTTACATTAGGTATATCTCCTAATGCTAGCCCTCCCCACTCCCCTCACCCCACAACAGGCCCCAGTGTGTGATGTTCCCCTTCCTGTGTCCAAGTGTTCTCATTGTTCAATTCCCACCTATGAGTGAGAACATGCGGTGTTTGGTTTTCTGTTCTTGTGATAGTTTGCTGAGAATAATGCTTTCCAGCTGCATCCATGTCCCCCCAAAGGACATGAACTCATCCTTTTTTATGGCTGCATAGTATTCCATGGTGTATATGCGCCACATTTTCTTAATCCAGTTGGTCATTGATGGACATTTGGGTTGGTTCCAAGTCTTTGCAATTGTGAATAGTGCCACAGTCCTTATAGTAGCATGATTTATAATCCTTTGGGTATATACCCAGCAATGGGATGGTGTCCTTATAGTAGCATGATTTATAATCCTTTGGGTATATACCCAGCAATGGGATGGTTGGGTCAAATGGTATTTCTAGTTCTAGATCCTTGAGGAATTGCCACACTGTCTTCCACAATGGTTGAACTAGTTTACCATGCCACCAACAGTGTAAAAGTGTTCCTATTTCTCCACACCCTCTCCAGCACCTGTCGTTTCCTGACTTTTTAATGATCGCCTTTCTAACTGGTGTGAGATGGTATCTCATTGTGGTTTTAATTTGCATTTCTCTGATGGCT
>NW_020258121.1:0-6753 GCF_003255815.1 Theropithecus gelada
TTATTTCTGTGGAATCTGAGAACAGATATTTCGGATCCCTTTGAAGACTATAGGGCCAAAGGAAATATCCTCCGATAACAAACAGAAAGAAGCTTTCTGAGAAACTTCTTTGTGTTCTGTGAAATCATCTCACAGAGTTACCGCTTTCCCCTCAAGAAGCCTTTCGCTAAGACAGTTCTTGTGGAATTGGCAAAGTGATATTTGGAAGCCCCTAGAGGGCTATGGTGGAAAAGGAAATATCCTCAGATGAAATCTGGAAAGAAGCTTTCTGAGAAACTGCTGAGTGTTCTGTTAATTCATCTCCCAGAGTTACATCTGTATTTCGTGGATCTGTTTGCTAGCCTTATTTCTGTGGAATCTGAGAACAGATATTTCGGATCCCTTTGAAGACTCGAGGGCCAAAGGAAATATCCTCCGATAACAAAGAGAAAGAAGCTTTCTGAGACACTTCTTCGTGTTCTGTGAAATCATCTCACAGAGTTACAGCTTTCCCCTCAAGTAGCCTTTCGCTAAGACAGTTCTTGTGGAATTGGCAAAGTGGTATTTGGAAGCCCATAGAGGGCTATGATAAAAAGGAAATATCCTCAGATGAAATCTGGAAAGAAGCTTTCTAAGAAACTGCTGAGTGTTCTGTTAATTCATCTCACAGAGTTGCATCTGTATTTCGTGGATCTCTATGCTAGCCCTATTTCTGTGGAATCTGAGAACAGATATTTCGGATCCCTTTGAAGACTATAGGGCCAAAGGAAATATCGTCTGATAACAAAGAGAAAGAAGCTTTCTGACAAACTTCTTTGTGTTCTGTGAAATCATCTAAGACAGGTACGGCTTTCCCATCAAGAAGCCTTTCGCTTAGACAGTTCTTGTGGAATTGGGAAAGTGATATTTGGAAGCCCATAGAGGGCTATGGTGAAAAAGGAAATATCCTGAGATGAAATCCGGAAAGAAGCTTTCGCAGAAACTTCTCTGTGATGTGTGACTTCCACTCACAGAGTTACATCTGTATTTCGTGGATCTCTTTGCTAGCCTTATTTCTGTGGAATCTGAGAACGGATATTTCGGATCCCTTGAAGAGTATAGGGCCAAAGGAATTATCTACAATAGAAAAGATAAAGAATCTTTCTGAGAAACTTCTTTGTGTTCTGTGAAATCATGTCACCGAGTTACAGCTTTCCCCTCAAGAAGCCTTTCGCTAAGACAGTTCTTGTGGAAATGGCAAAGTAATATTTTCAAGCCCATACAGGGCTATGGTGAAAAAGGAAATATCCTCAGATGCAATCTGCAAAGAAGCTTTCTGAGCAACTGCTTAGGGTTCTGTTAATTCATCTCACAGAGTTACATCTGTATTTCGTGGATCTCTTCGTTAGCCCTATTTCTGTGGAATCTGAGAACAGATATTTCGGATCCCTTAGAAGACTATAGGGCCAAAGGAATTATCCTACGATAACAAAGAGAAAGAAGCTTTCTGAGAAACTTCTTTGTGTTCTCTGAAATCATTCCACAGAGTTACAGCTTTCCCCTAAAGAGGCCTTTCGCTAAGACAGTTTTTGTGGAATTGGCAAAGAGTTATTTGGAAGCCCATAGAGGGCTATGTTGAAAAAGGAAATATCCTCAGATGAAATCTGGAAAGAAGCTTACGGAGAAACTGCTCTGTGATGTGTTACCCTCACTCACAGAGTTACATCTGCATTTCGTGGATCTCTTTGCTAGCCTTATTTCTGTGGAATCTGAGAACAGATATTTCGGATCCCTTTGAAGACTATAGGGCCAAAGGAAATACCCTCCGATATCAAAGAGAAAGAAGCTTTCTGAGAAACTTCTTTGTGTTCTGTGAAAGCAACTCACAGAGTTACAGCTTTCCCCTCAAGAAGCCTTTCGAAAAGATAGTTCTTGTGGAATTTGCAAAGTCATATTTGGAAGCCCACAGAGGGCTATGGTGAAAAAGGAAATATCCTCACATGAAATCTGGAAAGAAGCTTTCTGAGAAACTGCTTAGTGTTCTGTTAATTCATCTCACAGAGTTACATCGGTATTTCGGGGATCTCTTTGCTAGCCTTATTTCTGTGGAATCTGAGAACAGATATTTCGGATCCCTTTGAAGACTAGAGGGCCAAAGGAAATACCCTCCGATAACAAAGAGAAAGAAGCTTTCTGAGAAACTTCTTTGTGTTCTGTGAAATCACCTCACAGAGTTACAGCTTTCCCCTCAAGATGCCTTTCGCTAAGACAGTTCTTGTTTAATGGGCAAAGTGATATTTGGAAGCCCATAGCGGGCTATGGTGAAAAAGGAAATATCCTCAGATGAAATCTGGAAAGAAGCTTTCGGAGAAACTGCTCTGTGATGTGTGACTTGCACTCACCGAGGTACATCTCTATTTCGTGGATCTCTTTGCTAACCTTATTTCTGTAGAATCTGAGAACAGATATTTCGGATCCCTTTGAAGACTACAGGGCCAAAGGAAATATCCTCCGATTAGAAAGAGAACGAAGTTTTCAGAGACACTTCTTTGTGTTCTGTGAAATCATCTCACAGAGTTACAGCTTTCCCCTCAAGAAGCCTTTCGCTAAGACAGTTCTGGTGGAATTGGCAAAGTGATAATTGGAAGCCCATAAAGGGCTATGATGAAAATGGAAATATCCTCAGATGAAATCTGGAAAGAAGCTTTCTGAGCAACTGCTTAGCGTTCTCTTAATTCATCTCACAGACTTTCATCTGTATTTCGTGGATCTCTTTGCTAGCCTTATTTCTGTGGAATTTGAGAACAGATATTTCGGATCCCTCAGAAGACTATAGGGCCAAAGGAATTATCCTACGATAACAAAGAGAAAGAAGCTTTCTGAGAAACTTCCTTGTGTTCTGTGAAATCATCACACAGAGTTACAGCTTTCCCCTCAAGAAGCCTTTCGCTAAGACAGTTCTTGTGGAAATGGCAAAGAGATATTTGGAAGCCCATAGAGGGCTATGTTGAAAAAGGAAATATTCTCAGATGAAATCTGGAAAGAAGCTTTCTGAGAAACGGCTCTGTGAAGTGTGACTTTCACTCACAGAGTTACATCTGCATTTCTTGGATCTCTTTGCTAGCCTTTTTTTTGTGGAATCTGAGAACAGATATTTCGGATCCCTTTGAAGAGTATAGGGCCAAAGGAAATATCCTCCGATAACAAAGAGAAAGAAGCTTACTGAGACACTTCTTTGTGTTCTGTGATATCATCTCACAGAGTTACAGCTTTAACCTCAAGAGGCCTTTGGCTAAGACAGTTCTTGTGGAATTGGCAAAGTGATAATTGGAAGCCCACAGAGGGCTATGGTGAAAAAGGAAATATCCTCAGATGAAATCTGGAAAGAAGCTTTCTGAGAAACTGCTGAGTGTTCTGTTAATTCATCTCACAGGGTTACATCTGTTTTTCGTGGATCTCTTTGCTAGCCTTATTTCTGTGGAATCTGAGAACAGATATTGCGGATCCCTTTGAAGACTATAGGGCCAAAGGAAATAACCTCCCATAACAAAGAGAAAGAAGCTTTCTCAGAAAGTTCTTTGTGTTCTCTGAAATCAACTCACAGAGTTACTGCTTTCCCTTCAGGAAGCCTTTCGCTTAGGCAGTTCTTGTGGAATCGGCAAAGTGATATTTGGAAGCCCGTAGGGGGCTATGGTGAAAAAGGAAATATCCTCAGATGAAATCTGGAAAGAAGATTCTGAGAAACTGCTGAGTGTTCTGTTAATTCATCTCATATATTTACAACTGTATTTCGTGGATGTCTTTGCTAACCTTATTTCTGTGGAATCTAAGAACAGATATTTCGGATCCCTTTGAAGACTGTACTCCCAAAGGAAATATCCTCCGATAACAAAGAGAAAGAAGCTTTCTGAGAAACTTCTTCGTGTTCGGTGAAATCATTTCACAGAGTTACAGCTTTGATCTCAAGAAGCCTTTCGCTAAGACAGTTCTTGTGGAATTGGCAAAGTGATATTTGGTAGCCCATAGAGGGCTATGGTGAAAAAGGAAATATCCTCAGATGAAATCTGGAAAGAAGCTTTCTGAGAAACTGCTGAGTGTTCTGTTAATTCATGTCACAGAATTACATCTGTATTTTGTGGATCTCTTTGCTAGCCTTATTTCTGTGGAATCTGGGAACAGATATTTCAGATCCCTTTGAAGACTATAGGGACAAAGGAAATATCCTCCGATAAGAAAGAGAAAGAAGCTTCCTGAGAAACGTCTTTCTTTTCTGTGAAATCATCTCACAGAGTTACAGCTTTCCCCTCAAGAGGCCTTTCGCTAGGACAGTTCTTGTGGAATTGGCAAAGTGATATTTGGAAGCGCATAGAGGGCTATGGTGAAAAAGGAAATATCCTCAGATGAAATCTGGAAAGAAGCTTTCTGAGAAACTGATGAGTGTTCTGTTAATTCATCTCAGAGATTTACATCTGTATTTCGTGCATCTCTTTGCTAGCCTTATTTCTGTGGAATATGAGAACAGATATTTCGGATCCCCTTGAAGACTATAGGGCCAAAGGAAATATCCTCCGATAACAAAGAGAAAGAAGCTTTCTGAGAAACTTCTTTGTATTCTGTGAAATCATCTCACAGAGTTACAGCTTTCCCCTCAACAAGCCTTTCCCTTAGACAGTTCTTGTGGAATTGGCAAAGTGATATTCGGAAGCGCATAGAGGTCTATGGTGAAAAAGGAAATAACCTCAGATGAAATCTGGAAAGAAGCTTTCTGAGAAACTGCTTAGTATTCTGTTAATTCATCTCCCAGAGTTACATCTGTATTTCGTGCATCTCTTTGCTAGCCTTATTTCTGTGGAATCTGAGAACAGATATTTCGGATCCCTTTGAAGAGTATAGGGCCAAAGGAAATATCCTCCGATAACAAAGAGAAAGAAGCATTCTGAGGAACTTCTTTGTGTTCTGTGAAATCATCTCACAGAGTTACAGCTTTGCCCTCAAGAAGCCTTTACCTAAGACAGTTCTTGTGGAATTGGCAAAGTGATATTTGGAAGCCCATAGAGGGCTACGGTGAAAAAGGAAATATACTCAGATGATACCTGGAAAGAAGCTTTCTGAGAAACTGCTGAGTGTTCTGTTAATTCATCTCACAGGGTTTCATCTGTATTTCGTGGATATCTTTGCTAGCCTTATTTCTGTGGAATCTGAGAACAGATATTTCGGATCAATTTGAAGACTATAGGGCCAAAGGAAATATCCTCCGATAACAAAGAGAAAGAAGCTTTCTGAGAAACTGCTGAGTGTTCTGTTAATTCACCTCACAGAGTTACATCTGTATTTCGTGGATCCCCTTGCTAGCCGTATTTCTGTGGAATCTCATAACACATATTACGGATCCTTTTGAAGACTCTAGGCAAAAGGAAATATCCTCTGATAAAAAAGAGAAAGAAGCTTTCTGAGGAACTCCTTTGTGTTCTGTGAAATCATGTCACAGAGTCACAGCTTTCCCATCAAGAAGCCTTTGGCGAAGACAGTTCTTGTGGAATTGGCAAAGTGATATTTGGAAGCCCATAGAGGGCTATGGTGAAAAAGGAAATATCCTCAGATGATATCTGGAAAGAAGCTTCTTGAGAAAATGCTGAGTGTTCTGTTAATTCATCTCACAGAGTTACATCTGTATTTCGTGTATATCTTTGCTAGCCTTATTTCTGTGGAATCTGAGAACAGATATTTCGGATACCTTTGAAGACTAGAGGGCCAAAGGAAATATCCTCCGATAACAAAGAGAAAGAAGCTTTCTGAGAAAATTCTTTGTGTTCTGTGAAATCACCGCACAGACTTACAGCTTTACCCTCATGAAGCCTTTCGTTAAGACAGTTCTTGTGGAATTGGCAAAGTGATATTTGGAAGCCCATAGAGGGCTATGGTGAAAAAGGAAATATCCTCAGATGAAATCTGGAAAGAAGCTTTCTGAGAAACTGCTTAGTATTCTGTTAATTCATCTCACAGAGTTACATCTGTATTTCGTGGATCTCTTTGCCAGCCTTATTTCTGTGGAATTTCAGAATAGATATTTCGGATCCCTTTGAAGACTATAGGGCCAAAGGAAATATCCTCCGATAACAAAGAGAAAGAAGATTTCTTAGGAACGTCTTGGTGTTCTGTGAAATCATCTCACAGAGTTACAGCTTTCCCCTCAAGAAGCCTTTCGCTAAGACACTTCTTGTGGAATTGGCAAAGTGACATTGGGAAGCCCATAGAAAGCTATGGTGAAAAAGGAAATATCCTCAGATGAAATCTGGAAGGGAGCTTTCTGAGAAACTGCTGAGTGTTCTGTGAAATCATCTCACAGAGCTACAGCTTTCCCCTCAAGAAGACTTTCGCTAAGACAGTTCTTGTGGAATTGGCAAAGTGATATTTGGAATCCCATAGAGGGCTATGGTGAAAAAGGAAATATCCTCAGATGAAATCTGGAAAGAAGCTTTCTGAGAAACTGCTGAGTGTCTGTTAATTCCACCCCCCAGAGTTACATCCGTATTTCATGGATCTCTTTGCTAGCCTTATTTCTGTGGAATCTGAGAACAGATATTTCTATTTCAGATCCCTTTGAAGTCTATAGGGCCAAAGGAAATATCCTCCGATAACAAAGAGAAAGAAGCTTTCTGAGAAACTTCTTCGTGTTCTGTGAAAACATCTCAGAGAGTTACAGCTTTCCCCTCAAGAGGCCTTTCGCTAAGACAGTTCTTGTGGAATTGGCAAAGTGATATTGGGAAGCCCATAGAGGGCTATGGTGAAAAAGGA
>NW_020258122.1:0-6752 GCF_003255815.1 Theropithecus gelada
ACGCCATTCTCCTGCCTCAGCCTCCCGAGTAGCTGGGACTACAGGCGCCCGCCGCCTCGCCCGGCTAGTTTTTTGTATTTTTTAGTAGAGACGGGGTTTCACCGTGTTCGCCAGGATGGTCTCGATCTCCTGACCTCATGATCCGCCCGTCTCGGCCTCCCAAAGTGCTGGGATTACAGGCTTGAGCCACCGCGCCCGGCCGCGCCCGGCTAATTTATGTATTTTTAGTAGAGAAGGGGTTTCACCGTGTTAGCTAGGATGGTCTCGATCTCCTGACGTCGTGATCCGCCCGTCTCGGCCTCCCAAAGTGCTGGGATTACAGGCATGAGCCCCCAAGCCCAGCCAGATCCAGCTCTTTCTTAAGGTCATTTTTGGCGAACCCTACCCTCATTGGTTTCTCTTTTTAATAATCTGACAGCTATTTGTATGTTCAAAAGAGCTAATACACAAGAAAGTGCCTGGCACAGAGTCAGCACTGTCAGAGGATTAGCCATCTAAAAGTCACTTACAGTCTGTCATGGACAGAGAAGTGACATGTTCAAGAATATTCAGGGGATTGGTGGCAAAGTGGAGACTTGGAACTTCTGGCTCTGTCAGGGCTTGAGATGCCCTCTAAGTCATTGAATCTGCCCTAGGATCTGTGGCCGTGGCTGTCTTAGTAAGGAAATATGCAGAAAAGGGACACTCTGGAAGATGGACCATTCTTTATCAGCTAGAGCATTACATTGTGCTTTGAGAAATAATTTTGACTTTCTAGACTCAAGTCTAAACTAAAAAAGTATGGGCATGTTTCTTAGACCTTTATAGTATCCCTAACCTAATTCTCAGATGTCTTTTAAAGGCAGAGGCACATCCTATAAGGATTGAGCTTATGTAAAACATCTCATATTGTAAGCATAATGTGGGAAGGACGTGAATATTATTTTCAGTTAATGATTGCCTATTATTTACCAGACACTTACAAATATTTCCGTTGCGTACCACAATGATGTGTAAGAGGGATTAGTATCCCTGCTTAACTGGTGAGAGAAAAAAAGCTCATAGAATGCAAATGACTGACCCAAAGGCAAAGCAAGTCACTAAAGGCCACATAGCCGGGTATTAAAAATTTTTGGCTCTGGCCTCAGGTAATATGAGTGCAAATTCTGAGCTTATCGCCTATCACTTAAGTGACTTTGGGAAATTTGTTTCAGTACTTTAATTAATTAATTAATTACATATTTTAATTCCCTCATGTGTAAAATGAGATGATAATATTATCCACTGTATGATGTTGCTACATACAATGTTTTATTTAGTATTGACCAAATAAAGCATTGTGAAATGATCAAAAATATATTTAAATGAGAAGTAAGATAATTTGGCTCCAAATTATTTATGCCTTATCTTCTGTAGGCATTCTGCCATATTCATTTATTTAATTCCAAAAATATGTATTGAGTATCTGTTCCAGGTTCTGGGAACAAGTTAGTGAACAAAACAGACAAGGACTTCTGCCTGTATGGAGCTGATATTTTAGATCAAGCAGAGACAGTCAATAAATAGAATAAACAAATGGATCATTTAGCATTGCTAAATGCTAAATGCATTAGATAAAGAAAGTGACAAGTGCTATGGAAAAATAGAATGTACAGCAAAAATTGATTGAAAACATCTGAGGGCGCAATTGTAAATGGATCAGCAGAGCATGGTTTATTTTTAAAAAACTATAATTAAGCAAAGACTTGAAAACAGTCAGAGAGGTGGGAAGCTTTCCAGGCAAAGAGAAGAGCCAGAATAAAGTTCCTAAGGTGGGCTATTAACTGACATGTTTGAGCAGCAGCAGAAAGGACACTGTGAAAAGGGGGACAGTAAAGAGCAAGAGAGGTCAGAGAGGTAGCAGGACTTGTAGAGCATTGTAGACCCTCATGGAGACTATGACTTATGCTGACCAGAGAAATGACATTGCTAGGCATGTTGTAAAAGGATAACTCTGGCTACTGTCTTAAGAAGAGATTGTAAAGGAACGGGACAGAAGCATAATGCTCAGTTAGGAGGTGACTTCAGTAGCACGTGAGAGATGTGATAAAAACCAAAGAGTGGTGAGAGCGAGAAGTAATCAGTCTGAAGATAATTCAAAGGTGGATCTAACAGGATTTCTTTTCAGATTAAATGTACGTATGAGAGAATTAATGGACTTGAAGACAGACCTAAGAGTTTTGGTATGAGCAAAGGAATGATGAGTAGCCAGTAATTGAGGTGGCAAAAGTGTCAATAAGGGCAGATTTTGTTGGGGGTGGGGGCCTTACAGGAAAGATCAGAAATTCTGTTTTACACATCCTGAGTGTGCCACGTTAATGGGAAAGTTTGAAAAGTTGCCAGTCTTTATCTCAGCTGTTTCAGCTTGTATACTTGCCAAGCAAGCAACCCAGTGCCTTTCCTTCAGCTTAGCATTGCCTCCTTAATTCTGCCATTTACTTTCTATTACTAGATTTTGAACTCTGATAAAGAGATTTTATTATATACTTACTCTGAATTCCTTGTAATGCTGAGAAAAACATAACTAGGGCTTAAGAAATACTTGTTTCCTAATTGATTGAGTCTTCCCAGATAATGAAATATTGAGTGCAATTTTGCATTGAAGAAAAGACAAAAAAGATAATAGTGCTGAGAAATAATGAAGGTATATTTATCGCCAGTCTTTTATTGGCAAAATTTAATTCTATGAATAAGGAAATCTGCCTTTGCATAAAAGATATATTTATATATAATTTTAGTATTATGAATTTTTGCTATGTATATATAAGCAGAAGCCTTTCTTTATACATATTTTTCTTCATTGATAATCTATTCTAGGATATATGGTCGTGTCCTACATAACACCATTTTGGTCAATGATGGACCGCATGTATTATGGTGATCCTATAACATTAGAATACTGTATTTGTGCTGTGTCTTTTTATGTTTAGATATTGATACAGTTTGAATGCTTGTCCCTCCAAATATCATGTTGAAATGTGATTCCCAATGTTGAAGGTGGGGCTTGGTGGGAGGTGATTGGATCACGGGGGCAGATCCCTCAAGAACGATTTAGTACCATTCCTTTGGTAGTAAGTTAGTTCTCTTAGTTCACACAAGATCTGGTTCAGTCTTCTCTCTCTGTTGCTCCCGCTGTCACCATGTGACATGCTGGCTCCCCATTGCTTCTGTCACGACTGGAAGATTCCTGAGGCCTCACCAAAGCAAATGCCAACACAATGCTTCCTGGAAAGCCTGCAGAACCAAGAGTCAGTTAATCCTATTATTATTATTATTATTATTATTATTATTATTATCATCATTTGTAAATTACTCAGCTTCAGGTATTCCTTTACAGCAAAGCAAGAACAGACTCTTTTTTTGAGATGGAATCTTGTACTGTTGCCTAGGCTGGAGTGCAATGGCGCAATCTCAGCTCACTGCAGCCTCTGCCTCCCAGGTTCAAGAGATTCTCCTGCCTCAGCCTCCCAAGTAGCTGGGATTATAGGGGCCCGCCACCAGGCCCAGCTAATTTTGTGTATTTTCTGTTGAGACGGGGTTTCACCATGTTGGCCAGGATGGTCTGGAACTCCTGAACTTGTGATTTGCCAGCCTCGGCCTCCCAAAGTGCTGGGATTACACGCATGAGCCACCATGCGTGCCCAGACACGTTTAACTACACAAATACTTACCATTGTGTTATAATTGCCTACAGTTTTCAGTACAGTAACATGCTGTACAGGTTTGTAGCCTAAGAACAATAGGTTATGCAGTATAGCCTGGGTGTATAGTAGACTACACTATCTATGTTTGTTTAAGTACACTCTATAATGTTCACAGAGATAAAATCACCTAATGATGCACTTCTCAGAATGGTATCTTTGTCCTTATGCAACATGTATGCACACACACACACACAATTTCAAGCAAATGATTTACTTAAGCAAAAAAGCAGAGAATTAGTTAAAAGAATACCAGTATTAAAAAAAAAAATAAAAGATCAACTCCTGAAAATAACAGCCAGTTATTTTTGTCAAAAATGTAGACTTTGGTTTCACTTTTTAAAGAAAGTATCAAATGAAGTGTACCATATGTACTGATGATGCCAATTACTCAAGCATTCATTTTCCTGCTCTTGATTCTGGGGTTTCATTCCCTGGAATTCTAATGGAAAAGACAAGACACAAATGAAGACATGGCCCTCTTTGGAAATGCCAAAACTCCCCAAAGAGGGAATATACTATTACCATTCCAGTAGTAATTTGTGGGCCTGTAAGAGAACACATGTCAAAGAAAGACTTGCTATGGATTCAGAGGAAGATTACAATATAAAATAAATGTAATGACATAGTTTAGCATCTGCACATGCCCACAGAAGTATGACATGTACTTGGAAAGATGAGAAAGAAATTAAAAAAAAAATCTCAACAGATGTTTGCCTTTTTAAAAATAGGCAAATATGTATTTTTCATAAATAATAAGATTGTAGCTTTCTAGGAAGCTATTTTCTTTCTTTTTTTTTCTATTTTCCTAATTTGTTTTTAAAGTAAGAAATTTAGTTTTTGTAAATTCTTTTGCAAAGCAAGTGTCGTGGATTTTTTAGTTGTCAGGCAAGCATCTCTACCCAAATTATTTAAGTCCAAAGGGAATGTGTTGTCTCATGTTCTGAAAATATGGAAGGAGACTTGAATTCGGGTCTCAAAGGATGTCATCAGGAACCAGGCTCAATCCATTTTTCGCATTACCTTTTATTGGCTTGCCTTCATTTTTACCAACCACACCATACTAACTGCTGGTGAATCAATAGAAAAAGTACTTTGCTTCCCAACTGTTTGAGCAAAATCTCATTTTGTAACATTGCCTCCAACTGGGTCATGTTTGCTCTGAATTAATCACTGGGCCTGAGGAAATGCAGTGCTTTCCTTGGAAGACTGGTGATCTATCCTTATAGCTGGGGGAGGGGTCAGGTAAGGATGAAGGAGCAGTGGTTTCCCAAAGAAAAATGTACTTGCTGTTACCAGGTAAACGGTGAATGATGTAGAATGACAATTGCCAAGTTCAGGAATATTTAATGTTTTGAAAACAGAGCACATCATTCCTTCTCAAGAAACTGTAACAAATTTACTTCTCCATTTGATTTTTTCTCGTTTTGGTTATAGTATGTACCACCATTCTCTCAGAGCCAAAACCTCAAGATAGTTTTCACATATTCCTCTCACTTGGCCCAATCATCAAGTTCTGTCAATTTATCTTCCATAATGTCTTTTGCATCTGCACTTTACTTTCCATTTTCACTGCCATCATTCAAATTTCAACTGTTATGAATTCTTGCCTAGATAGTTGGTTAAGCCTCCTAACTGATCCTCCAGCCTTCAGTTGTTCTAATCTTTACTCATACACATCAAATTTTATTTGTGTTTCTCATTCACATTTCTATGATTGTTCAAAATTTTAATTTTGCTAATCAATGCTACAACATAAAGACGCTGACATAATTTTTGTGTAGTATCCAGGACTTTAAATAAAATCAGTTTGTTAGCTTATTAAGTGTTAGCCTGACTCACGAGTAAAAGTTATCCCAAATTGAGTTGAATTTAGTGCAAACACTTTAAGCATCCCTATAGCTCTAAATTTCTGTAAGTAAATAAACATTATTATTTTAAAATTTTAGAGCCATAGATTTCTTTTTCTTAAGAGAAATGATATAGTACAAAAATTGTTTTAGAAAAATTAGTGTGACTGGTGTTAGATTGAAGGGAACACTGGAAACAAAAAGACCAATTACAAGACTAATGCCTTAACACAAGCATAATGAGATAAGATCTGGAGCACAGGGGAAAGGGCATAGTAGAAATAAGGAGGACAACGGCAGATTGAAAAGGAGAACTTGACCTCTCCATTTCACTATGAGGCCTTTAAGATTTAGAATTGTCTCGTAATGTTTCTCTCTGTATTGAATAATCATTAGTAGCCAGGTCAGAGCAAACCTTGAGTAAAGTCTATGAATGTTGTTGAACCAAATTTTGGGACTGATGGTATTAAGAAAGGTTTTTCGTTTGAGTAATTTGAGGCTGTATGGAAATTAATAGTCCAAATGCCATCTTACTTTATTTGTTTTTTCCCTTTTGTGATGTTTTGTTTTGCAAAAGATAGAAATTGTTTATATGCTTCCTGGATATTGCTGTTTTCAAGGAAATCCCTGTGGCAGCTGATATATTGATGCCCTAAAGATATTTCTAACTGTTAAGATAATTTGCCTAATAGCATTTACAAAAATAATGGTGAGAAACCATCTGCTTCTTCCTGTTTCCATATGAATGATTCACCTGTCTTAAAAATAAAGCTGGATGCTACCAAGATTTAAGGCTCCAAACTTGTCACGGAAACTAAACCTAAGTTTTGTTTACTAAAATATAGGATAGAAGACTCTAGGTTCTTGCCTAATTCTTAGTTGACCTTTTTTTTTTTTTTGAGGCGGAGTCTTCACTCTGTCCCCCAGGCTGGAGTGCAGTGGCACCATCTCGGCTCACTGCAAGCTCCGCCTCCCGGGTTCGCGCCATTCTCCTGCCTCAGCCTCCCGAGTAGCTGGGACTACAGGCGCCCGCCACCGCGCCCGGCTAATTTTTTTTGTATTTTAGTAGAGACGGGGTTTCACCTTGTTAGCCAGGATGGTCTCGATCTCCTGACCTCGTGATCCGCCCGCCTCGGCCTCCCAAAGTGCAGGGATTACAGGCGTGAGCCACCGCGCCCGGCCT
>NW_020258123.1:0-6751 GCF_003255815.1 Theropithecus gelada
TTTTTTTTTTGAGACGGAGTCTCGCTCTGTCGCCCAGGCTGGAGTGCTGTGGCCGGATCTCAGCTCACTGCAAGCTCCGCCTCCCGGGTTCCCGCCATTCTCCTGCCTCAGCCTCCCGAGTAGCTGGGACTACAGGCGCCCGCCACCTCGCCCGGCTATTTTTTTGTATTTTTTAGTAGAGACGGGGTTTCACCGTGTTAGCCAGGATGGTCTCGATCTCCTGACCTCGTGATCCGCCCGTCTCGGCCTCCCAAAGTGCTGGGATTACAGGCTTGAGCCACCGCGCCCGGCCTGTTTCTATATTCTTACTTATCTACCCGCCTTCTTGGAGCCTACGGGAGTTCATTAGAAGTTCAGTTGGAGATACTGTCCTTGAGCCCTATCTATTCTCAGCATACTGTTTTCAAAGGCCCCTGCATTTCCCCCCTTTTAATTTTGTTTTGCCTCAATCCTAAAAAGGTAGCCCATATTTGTTCCTGTGTTTTTTTTTTTTTTTGGTGGCGACGGAGGGAGCATCGAATCACCAAAAGAAGTAGACCCAAACCAAGTGCCCAAAGCAATATACTTCCAGAGATTGTAGAAATCCATATTTTTATCTGAGTCCATGGGTTAAAGGCAGCAAGGTGCTGCCCCAGCTCCTGCAAGGTTACAGTTCCAGACAGCACATGTAATTGTTGTCGAAATGCTTCGGAAATGTTCTGAGTGAGCTCTTGAATGTCCAACCTAATATTTTTATGGCCAATTAATAATTTTTGGATTACAGTCCAATTTTGAGAGATGTTAAAAGGCACAGGCGTTACACAAAATTGAGTGGAATTTCAATCACATTGTAATGTTACCCGAGTACTGAGTACAGTGAGCTGATCTCCAAGCCATGTCAATGCTTGCTCCATGTTGTCCAATCTTTCAGCAAGTTGAGAATCAATGTTTTGTTGTTGAAGCCATAACCGGTGAGATTGTTCATGCCATTGCTGCACAAATTCAGCATTTTGTATGCTTTGATGAAGAGTGAGCCCTGCTACAGCCGCAGTGGAGGCAATGGCAACAAGACTCATCACCGAGGCAATTATAAGTCCAAGGGCACGGCGGATTCACTGAAGAGAAGTCCAAATATAAGTTTCAAGAGGTGATGCCCCCCACGGTCGCGTAAGATTAACAGGTAGCCAAATTTCCTTACGAGCCCTGAGGATATAAATATCCCCAGCAAAGTTGTGCCACCAAGAATGATTGAGGTAAGACAAAAATGTACACGTATTTGTACAATTAACAATTCCCGTATTATTATCCCATGTTAAATTCCCTGCTAATAATAGGTAGGGCTTACGGACACAAGCAATAATATATCGAGAGGTATTCCGATATAACTGAATATGAAAGGAATTAGTTGGGTTAGAAAGATTAAGAGACATATTCCCCACAAAAGTGCTAATGGCATCGCCTGCAGCTAACAACTTCCAAAGATGACTCTGTACTTAGGCCTCCTTCACACCATACCAAGGTTTCATTATTGTTAGCAGCAATACTTTTATTTACCCGGTGCCATTTCAAATTTTGTTTGAAAATCAACGTGCACACTTCAATTAGTTATTTGCATTCCATTGGATTTTAATAAAATCCGGGTTTTATTTCCCCGATATAGTTGCCACTCCAGCACCTCAATATTAGGAGAAACCTCTGGAATAGGACAAAAAGGTAAAGAACTAGGAATAGTTTCATTACTATATACAGTATGATTATAATAACAGTATTAGCAGCCACATAACTATGATTATAGCGAACAACCCAGGCTTCATACGATTTTTGGAGACAATGAGAACTATTTCCCATGTATATTGGAAGTTCTTCCACTCCAAATTGGTATGTGTTGTTTATAATTTCTGTTTCCCGTTCTATATTGTCCTTGTCTATATAGGGGGACGGCATTCAAGTAGTGTCATTGGTGAAAACCTTAATTTCCGCCTCTCCCCAGGCGACTCCCTGATACAAGGGTGGAAAGGGAATATAAGTGCAATATTCATACAAAGCCTCACTAAGGGAAATAAGTCCCCCGCCGAGGCACATCCAACAAAGGAAGAAATGCATGCTGAATCCAGTTTTCTTTTCAACAGGGTTTCAGTCATCTTGTAGGAAACCACTTAGGTCCGCTCCCTGTAAGGACAAGAGCATAGCCCCGTCCCTGTTTTAGAACTTGCCCTTGAACATACTTACCTTCTTCATTAGGATACCAAATTTTTAAATTGTCAGCGGGGACTATCACCGAGGGAGGTGAGGAAAGATGGGTTATGACAGCGGAGTCTTGCAGTTGTCTCCATTGATTCAAAAAATAATTAAGGTAAAAAGAACCTTCAAAATCAAAAAAATTAAGGTAGAAAGGTTAACCTTCAAAAAAATCTGGTTTTTTTGGGGGGGCTCATTTCCCCCTTTTTGTTTTAATAGTTGAGTTTTTAAAGTTAAATTTGCGCGCTTAATGATGGCTTGACCTTGACTGTTGCCCGGGATCCCGGTGATATGTTGAATATTGTATTGTTGTAAGAAAACTTGTAATTTATGAGAGACATAGGCAGGGGCATTATCAGTTTTAAGTATAAAAGGAATGCCCATAATGGCAAAACAAGCTAAGAGATGTGTAATAACAGAATCAGCTTTCTCAGATGGCAACGGAGTGGCCCACTGAAAATGAGAAAAAGTATCAATGGTATGATGAACATACTTTAATCGTCCAAAAGAAGGAATATGTATAACATCCATTTGCCAAATTTGATTAACTTGAGTACTTCTCGGGTTAACTCTAGGATGGAAGGATGGAATGCTCAAAGGAGCACAGAAAGGACAAGCTTGAATAAGAGAACGAGCTTATTTACGAGTTAAATGAAATTGTCATTGAAGGCCAGAACTATTAGTGTGATGTAGAGCTTTTTCTTGTTCTGCAGCCTGCAAGTGGCCAATTAGAAGTGAATCAATCTGAGTATTTCCATGAACTAATGGTCTAGGCAGTTGAGAATGAGAACGAAGATGAGTGATGAATAAAGGAGCTCGACATTGGCTCAAAGTAGAAAATAACAAGGAAAAGAGTTTTTGAAGAGAAGAAGTAGCACAAAGAGGTAAAGTGGCCTGAGAAATATAAGAAGTAACATAAACGGCATATTGAGAATCACTAACAATATTACAACTAGTAGTAGGGAAATAAAGTAAGACCATGAGAATAGCAAACAATTCTCCCTGTTGTACAGAGGGATAAGGATAAACTGTAACTCAAGATTGATGAAGCTTCTTGCCAAGAATCAGAAGTTGCAAGAAGATAAATGATTGACTATGAGTGAATTGAGAGATAATTAAGGAAGGATCTCCTCCCCAAAGTTGTTGACAGTGATGTCGTCCTTTGATGATCAGTTCAGCTAAACGATCGATATAAGTAGCCAAGCGTTTAGATGTTTTATTGGACAAAAAGATCCATTTTAGTGGCCGATTGGTCTGATGAATCATTTCTGTAGGAGAATGTAAAGTATGAAATAAACAAAGGGAAAGGGGAACATCAGGAAGGATATAATGTAAATGAGCCTTTTGAAGTTGCTCTTCCACAAGCTGGAGTTCCTGTAAAGCCAAAGGAGTTAAATGACGTGAGCTGTCCAAGTGACTGTCTCCTTCTAGAATAGAAAAAAAGATGTTGTAACTGAATAGAGAAAAAACAATTTTTGAGATCTATGACCATTAATTTTTAACTTTGTGGGATAAGGGCAGGATTAGGAAGACCAGGCTGTAAACTTTTCCTAGGTTTAATGTAAACATTTATAGTTTAAGACAAGACAAAGACGGGAATTTCATGTAGAAATACGTGGCTTTATATTCCTCTTGGCCATTTGTTTTTTGACTTACTCTTTTAGAGTCCTAAGTATTTCTTTAAATAATGGTCACCGTTTCACCTAAATAGGAGTGGTGGCTATGAGTTTAAAGGATTGTAGCCCATTTTGAACATTATATTTTTGGCAGCTGAGGAAATATGAGGAATGTTTAAAAAAGCAGCAAATTGTTGGGAAAGATTTTGTTCCCAAAAATTAATATTGATAGGAACAATATAAAAATAAAAAAAAAAACACTTGACCTTGTTGACCTTTAGGACCGACACAGGTTAAAGGTTCTACGTCTTGATAAATCACAGAAGCAGTACCCAAGCCAGTGAGTATAACTGAAACTTGTCTTTTTTCCTATTGTATAGGCCTCTAATTTAAACAAATAATAGACATATTCACCACCGTATCAATTAACCCTTTAAAAACTATTTCATTAATGTGTAATGAACATAAGGGCTTTTGATTAGAAACTAAAGTTTCCCAAAAAACAGTTTTTTCTGTGCTACCAAACCCTCCCTATTGAGAATACGTTCCCCTGCCTCTAGGCATATAAATTGTGAGACTTGAACCATAATAAGAATTTTATTAGTAACATCATGTCCTTTTGGCAAAGGGCCACACACTCTAATAGCTGATTTATATACTCCTCTATTAGGAGACAAAGTATAAGGCTGAGTAATAACTAAGTCAGCAGTGGCGCTCTGTTTAGTTGCCACATAAAGCTGAGAAACTGGGGTAAGGTGTGGGATCCTTAAGGAGGACTTGAATTTATTTCTTGATGTTGTAGGCCATTGCTCACTGGGTATTGTATGCAGATTTAGTTAATAACAAATATTTGTAAACAAATAAGGTGATTACAGGTACAGAAATTCAGTTCGTAGCTTACTATTCAATAGAGTATTTGCTTTGTAAAAGATAGTGGACCACAAAATACTCAACGGATTTTGGTTTTTAAAACACAGTGATGCTATCCAAGGCTAAATGGATACTTGAAGTTGGGATTGGATCTGGTGCTGAGATACAACTTTTACTTAGTTATTGGTTTTTCTTTCCTCCGATTATTCCAAGGAGGGTGACTACTATTTTTGTACTTTATAGAGCAGTCTAGAGGAAAGGGTTAAGCATGAAAGCTCTGGGGACAGAAAGTCATATTTTTAAAATATAATAGTTATATGACCTTGGATATATTTATAAAACTGTCTTAACTCTGTTTTCCTGTCTACAAAATGGTAATAATTATAAAATTTGTCAGTCTTAAAGGGATGTTGGAAGAACTAAATGCAAGTGAAGATTTTTTCACAGTAGTAGACACATAGTAAGTACTCAGTATGTTATGGCTATTATTACTGTTATTATTGTTAATATTACGTCTATTTATTTTAGCTCTTTAATGTAACAAGTGCAGAACCATAATCTCACATCCTTTAGAGTCACGCTGATCTTGTATTTTTTGGTCCTTTGACTAGTTTAGTGATTTATTACAAGAAACCTAGTTAGTTTGTGTATTTTTTTTCTTTCTTATATTTCTCATTTGTAAAGACTGATAAACCAACTACACTTTCAGACCTGGTGACATAAATTGTTGGGGCCCCAAGCCTGTGGGCCCCGGCTCCCATTTCCCAGGAGAAGAGACAGTAAATTTCCACTTTTATCAGTTTTGAAACGACATTTATTTGTCCAATGTCGACCTTTACCACAACATTTGTACACCTCTAAAGGCAGCTTTCTGCCTTGAGGGATAAAAGTGTTTAATTTTTATGACATTCTTTTTTGAAATGTCTAGGTTTACCACACTGAAAGCAAACACCTTGTTTGTTATTTTCTTTTAAGGCTTTAGACAAAGCTCCAGTAAATAATTGAGCATTATAAATAGCCCCTCCAACACTAACACAAGTTTTAATATATTTAACTAAGTTGGCCCCATTGGCCTTTAATAATTTTAACAATTTTTGACAGTCAGCATAAGCATTTTTAAAAGACAACGTTTGTAACAAAATTTTTGAAGTAAGGTCAGCACCCACAATTTTTAAGACAGCATCCTGAAGACGGGCTACGAAATCTGAATATTGTTTATTTGTGGTCTGTAAAATCTTCACAGAGGAAAGGGAAGATTTTCCTGTTATCTCTACCTTATTTTAGGCCCTTAAAAACAAAGTCTTGATTTGAGTAAGGGCAACATCTTCTAGACCAGCCTGAGCACTAAGAGTAGCATATTGGCCCATGCCTGTGAGTTGTTCCTCAGTGGCTCCTGGGGGATCACACATAACATTTTTTCTAGCCTGTACATGCGCCTTGTTCATTTACCAGCTGTGTAATTGTAACCACTGAGAACGATCAAGAAAAGCCTTCCCCAAAGTCTTCCAGTCTATAGAAATTATCAAATTTTCTGATAAAAAAATATCAAGAAGACCAAGGATAGGGGTTCATAGTTAGAAATGGCAGCTTTCATTTCTTTTAAAAATTTAATTTGTAAGGCATTAAATTGGACATTATTGCCACCATTTGAAAACTGAGCATTAGGAGCAAAAGAAGCACAAATAATTGGAAACAGATCCAGCTCCTTAAAATTTTTTTTTTTTTTTAATCTTATCCTTTTCTCCCTCCCCCAATGGCGGGCAAGGCACTGAGAAAACTTTGCCAAACAAAGGTAAAGATAAGGAAGCCTGGGGGTTGGAGGCACTGGAAAATTCTTTTTTAACAGGGCAGAAGGAAAAGAAACAGGGAAAGCTCACAAAGGTGAATTAGAAGAATGTATCTGTAATATTTGTTGAAGCATTTCCATAATACACTGCATGTCAGAATTTCCCTTAGAAGAAGGAAGAGCTGGCTTTTTCTCTTCTCCCCCTTTTGCTACCCTGGCACAAATGGGCTCCATTTCAGATTTATTTTATTTTATTTTATTT
>NW_020258124.1:0-17308 GCF_003255815.1 Theropithecus gelada
TCTTTCTTTCTTTCTTTCTTTCTTTCTTTCTTTCTTTCTTTCTTTCTCTCTCTCTCTCTCTCTCTCTCTTTCTTTCCCTCCCTCCCTCCCTCCCTCCTTCCCTTCTTCCCTTCCTTCCTTCTCTTCCTCTCTCTTTCTTTCTTTTTAGAGATGGGGTGTCACTATGTTGCCCAGGCTCATCTCGAACTCCTGGCCTCAACTGATCCTCTTGCCTCAGCCTCCAGTAGCTGGGACTACAGGCACATGCCATTGTGCCTGGCTGTGTCCCATGTTACACATGAGAAAACTGCGACTCAGAGAGGAGAAGGTCTCAGTCCAGGGCCACATGGTGAGTCAGGGGAACCCAAAGCAAAGGACCCAGAGGGGGAGCCCCTTGGGGTTATGTAAGGGCAGTCCCAGCCCGGCATGGTCATTCCCCACCCCTGATAAGGGGTTATGAGACTCCGACTTCAGATAAAAACCCTGGAGCCTCCCAGCATCCAGGGAGAAAGTCCCCCAAGACAACGAGCCCATTTCCCCTGGCTCAGGAATGTGAGCCTTTGAGCAACTGGGGTTCACCCTGAACCTCAGTTTGTTCATTATTCAAATGGAATGATCTTCGGTGGAATCTACTTTCTGCCGCCCCAGGTGACCAGGCCCCCCTCACACTTGAAGGGCCACTGAGGAAATTTTGGGTCTCCCTCAAGGCTTCCTTTTATATATTTAAATTTAAATTTAATTAAATTAAACTTTTTTTGAGACAGGGTCTCACTCTATCACCCAGGCTGGAGTGCAGTGGCGTGATCTCAGCTCACTGCAACCTCCGCTTCCCAGGCTCAAGTGATTCTCCTGACTCAGCCTCCTGAGCTGCTGGGATTACAGGTGTGCGCCAGCACGCCCAGCTAATTTTTTGTATTTTTTAGTAGAGACAGGGTTTCACCATGTTTCCCAGGCTGGTCTACTGAGCTCAGGCAATCCACATGCCTCAGCCTCCCAAAGTGCTGGGATTACAGGTGTGAGCCACCGCGCCCGGCCAAGGCTTCCTTTTAGACCCACTTGCCTAGACTGTTGCAACCATTTCATCCCTCTGCATTCATTCATTCAAACACAGACACTCACTGGCCAGGTGTGGTGCCTCATGCCTATAATCCCAGCACTTCGGGAGGCCAAGGTGGGCGGATCACTTGAGGTCAGGAGTTCAAGATCAGCCTGGCCAACATGGTGAAACACCATCTCTACTAAAAATGCAAAAATTAGCTGGGTGTGGTGGCGGGCACCTGCAATCCTAGCACTTTGAGAGGCCGAGGTGGGCAGATCACTTGAGGTCAGGAGTTCAAGACCAGCCTGCCCAACATGGTGAAACCCCATCTCTACTAAAAATACAAAAATTAGCTGGGTGTGGTGGAGGGCGCCTGTAATCCCAGCTACTCAGGAGGCTGAGGCAGGAGAATCACTTGAGCCAGGGAGGCGGAGGTTGCAGTGAGCTAAGACTGTGCCATTGCACTCCAGCCTGGTGACAGAGTAAGACTCTGTCTCAAAGTAAAATAAAATAAAATAAAATAAAATAAAATAAAATAAAATAAAATAACGAAAACGAACAAACAAAAAACAGTCCCCAGTCCCTCCTCTATGCCTAGTTCATAGTGGATGATGCAAGGGTCCCCAAGAGGCCCCAGCCATCATCATCCTGGCCCCTGAGGAGCCCATAACCCTGGGAAACAAGGCTGGACACAGGCACCCATGAGGTCATAGCTAGCCCAGAGGGAGGAAGGAGGACTAAAGGATCCAGAGGGAAGTCAGAGAGGGCTCCCTGGAGGAGGGCACATGGGAATTTAGAGGGTGATGGAAAGGAGGACACTTGAAGCTCAGGGAACACACTATACAAAGGTTCAGAGGCTGCAATCTGGGAGGGGTGGAGGTTGGAGTGTGGGAGAAGATGAGGCTAGTGGGCAGGTGCCATCTGAGGGGCCTCCCAAGGCAGATGGACAGGGGAGGACAGATGAGAGCTCCAGCTAATAAGACCTTCCTGGGGTCAGCATGGAGGGGTTGAGACTTAAGGTCAGGAGGCCAGGGATTGGGCTGTGGGGACAGATGAATAGACATGACCACGGCCTGGTGTGGTGGCTTGCACCTGTAATACCAGCACTTTGGGAGGCTGAGGTGGGCAGATTGCTTGAGCCCAGGAGTTCGAGACCAGCTTGGGCAACATGGCAAAACCTTGTCTCTATTGAAAATACAAAAAAAAAAAAAAAAAAAAAAAAAAAGGGGGGCGTGGTGGCATGCACCTGCAGTCCCAGCTGAGGTGGGAGGATCACTTGAGCCTGGGAAGTCGAGGCTGCAATGGGCCATGATCGTGCCACTGCACTGCAGCCTGGGCAACAGAGTGAGACCCTGTCTCAAAAATAAATAATTAAATAAAAAAATAGACATCACTGCTACCTGCTGACCGTGATGCACAGGCTGAGGGGCCAGGGTTGTTACCTAACACTTTCTTATGAGCTGGTGTAACCTTCCTGCTGCTGCCCATCTGGGACACAAAATGCTAATTGCCTACGTTACCCCTTTTCTCCTTCCAAGGTAATACATTTTTAGCTGTGCCTAGGGTTGCACTACCTAGGACTACATTTTCCAGTCTAGGACTACATTTCCCAGAATCTCTTGCAGCTAGGTGTTGGCCACATGTCTAAGTTCTGGCCAATGAGATGTGCATGAACCGCCCCCCTTCTCCCCACCATCACCTTTCTGTGGTTGGAATGAAGATGCAATGGTGAGCCTAAAGCAGCCATTTGGGGCCACAAGGTGGAAGCCACAAGGAGAGAGAGGCAGAACAAAATGGAAGGTGTATAGGTCCTGGTGACTTTGGAAGGTTCGTGGCAATCCCAAGTGTCTACATTGATGTTGTCAGGGGATTGGAGATAAATGTCCGTCTTGTTTAGCCCACTGGTCTCTGGGCTTCTGCAAGGCACTCGTCCTTCCTCACCCTCAGGCCACCCGCCACTCACCTCATTGGACTGGCGGATGGTCCGCAGTGGGATCCACACAGTGCCCACCATTGTGTCCCAGATGAGACCTTTGTTCCACACCTCCACTGTCAGTCCCAAATCTAGACGGTTAATCTCGCTGCGGAAAAAGGAGAAGGGGCATCGAGGGAGCAGGAGGGAGGAAACGAGGGCCCAGAGAGGTTAGTTCATTCACCTGAGAACATACAGCATACTGCAATTCAAACCTAGGCTTGGGAGTGTCCTCGGTGGTAGGGTAACATGGTGGTTCTCATTTTATAGAGGGGAAACTGAGACCAGGGTGGGAAGTTAAGAGCTCGGGGTATCACAAAAGGACCAGGATTCAAAGCCGGGAAGGACGGCTTGGGAACAGATGTTAGACCTCACCTGCACCTTCATCTTTCTGAGCCCTTCCTCGGCCCTCCAACCCTGGGTAAGTGAGAAAGAGGCTCAAATACCCTCCGTAGCTCCCTTTACCCCCAGGATAAGGACATTGGGGGCACCTCTGTCCTTCGCAGTGTCATCTCCATCTAATGAGGTGAGGACACAATCCCACCTCCAAGCACTTTCCCTGCAGGCCTCGCCCTAGACATATGTGGATTCGGGGGAGCAGGAAACTTAGTGAAATGTGAGATTCACTGAATTTACAGTTCACCAAAGATTTATCTTAAGGAATGTATTTTTAAAATATGGCCGGGTGCGGTGGCTCACGCCTGTAATCCCAGCACTTTGGGAGGCCGCGACAGGTGGATCACCTGAGGTTGGGAGTTCAAGACCTGCCTGACCAACATGGAGAAACCCCGTTTCCACTAAAAATTCAAAATCAGGCTGGGTGCGGTGGCTCATGCCTGTAATCCCAGCACTTTGGGAGGCTGAGGCGGGCGGATCACGAGGTCAGAAGATCGAGACCATCCTGGCTAACACGGTGAAACCCCATCTCTACTAAAAATACAAAAAATTAGCCAGGTGTGGTGGCAGGCGCCTGTGGTCCCGGCTGCTCGGGATACTGAGGCAGGAGAATGGCGTGAACCCGGGAGGCGGAGCTTGCAGTGAGCCGAGATCGCACCACCGCACTCCAGCCTGGGGGACAGAGCAAGACTGTCTCAGACAAAAAAAAAAAAAGGAAAAAAATCTGTTGGCCAGGTGCAGTGGCTCACATCTGTAATCCCAGCACCTTGGGAGGCTGAGGTGGGCGGATCACATGAGTCCAGGAGTTTGAGACTAGCCTGGCCACCATAGGGAAACACCATCTCTACTTAAAACACAAAAATTAGCTGGGTGTGGTGGCACACGCTTGTAATCTCAGCTACTTGGGAGACTGAGGCAGGAGGATCACTTGAATCTGGGAGGTGGAGGTTGAAGTGAGCCGAGATCACGCCACTGTACTCCAGCCTGGGCAACAGAGTGAGGCTCTGCCTCAAAACAAACAAACAAACAAAACTGGTGGCAAGGCCTGGGAAGGCATGATGCCTTGAAGTTGTAGCTCGGGGGGTGGTGGTCAGGGAGGGCTTCACTGAGGAGGTGACACAAGCTGAGACCTGAAGGAGAAGAGCCAGCTGGGGACAGGAAAGCAAGTGCAAGGGCCCTGGGGCAAGAAGGAGCTGGGAGGTGTTGGAGACAAGGGGCAGAGGTGGGTGTGGCTGGGGCAGGTGAGGGAGACAGAGCGAGAAGCTGGTGGGAACCGCGGGGAAGGCGGTGGGTTTTATGGTGAGGTCGATGAGCCATGGACAAGTTGGGAACATGGGAGTGACAGGATGTGATTTGCAGTTTTAAAAATATTCCCCTGGCTGCCTGGAGAACAGATTGTAGGAGGTGGATGGCACAGGAGGCCAGGGCGGAGGCTGGCGGGCAGCGGGGACTTGGCTGGTGGCCACGGAGACCAAGGGAAGGGATTGGATTGGGGATGTGCTTTGGAGGCGAGGGTGATAAGGTGGACATGGGAAGAGGGAGGACAGAGGGGAGTCGCCTGGGATTCCCTGGTGTCCAGCTCTGCCCTGAGGGGCCAGCGAGGTGCTGGGCTGTGCCAGGGGCCCAGGTCATGCCAGACACTGCAGACTCACAACATGAAATCCTGCTCCCAGCTTGGCTGGCTGCCCCGCACCGCGATGGTCGTGCTCTTGACATTCTGAACTTTCAGGGTCACGTACGTGTTGAATTTCTCTGTGGCAGTGAGAGCAGCGGTCAGCGCTGGGGCTCAGGGACTCTCCAATGCCCTTCCCAAGCTCTAGACGATCTGCTATGATCCCTTCGGGAATTTCTGGGCCACTCACCCCCTAACCCACAACCCTAACCCTCAGGGCACAAGGGAGGGGCCTCAGTGCCGGGAGATGTGGAATTTTGGGATACTTCATCCAGCTGCTTCGAAATGACCATGTCATTGGTTTTCGGCTAAAAAGACTGAGGTCCCAGAAAAGGGGAACAACATTGACCGTAAGAAACCCCCTTGGCAGGCCGGGCATGGTGGCTCGCGCCTGTAATCCCAGCACTTTGGGAGGTCAAGACGGGAGGATTGCTTGAGCCCAGGAGTTCGAGACCAGCTTGGGCAACTTGGCAAAACCCTATCCCTACTAAAAATGCAAAAAATAATTAGCTGGGTAGAGTGGCACCCACCTGTGGTCCCAGCTACTTAGGAGGCTGAGGTGGGAGGATCGCTTGAGCCTGGGAGGTTGAGGCTGTAGTAAGGCATGATTGCACCACTGCACTCCAGCCTCAAAAAATAAAAATTTAAAATAAAAATAATAATAATACAAAAAAGGCAGGGCAAGGTAGCTCACGCCTGCAATCCCAGCACTTTGGGAGGCCGAGGCGGGCGGATCATTTAAGATCAGAAGTTTGAGACTAGCCTGGCCAACATGGCGAAACCCCATCTCTACTAAAAATAAAAAAAATAGCTGGGCGTGGTAGAAGGCGCCTGTAATCCCAGCTACTTGGGAGGCTGAGGCAGGAGAATCGCTGCTTTAACCTGGAGGCAGAGTTTGCAGTGAGCCGAGATCACACCACTGCACTCCAACAGAAGGAGACTCTGTCTCAAAAAAAAAAAAAAAAAAAAAGAAGAAGAAGAAGAAGGAAAGAAAAGAAAGAAACTCCTTTCGCCTCTCAGCTTCATTTTTCCCACCTGTAGCCCCTCTAAGAGTCCCCATTCTGCCTCTTAGGACCCTGGGAAGAGCCATTGGCTCAGGGCAAGCCCCATCCCTTACAGAGTCTCCAAGGATGGCTGGGGAGACCTGCGGACCCCCATACAAACTGCAGGGACCCCAGGCCAAGGGCTGCCCCTCCCCCTATTTAATCCTCTGACCCCTCTCCTGATGCTCCGAAGACATAAAGCCCAAGTCTTAAGTCTGGGCTGGGACCCCCTCCCCAGTTTCTCCAAGAGACAGACAGACAGACAGACAACACCGGACAGGACAGCAAAAGAAGCTACTTACCTTGGGCACCATCCAACTTGGCTTTTTTGACTGTGGAGAGAGACAGAGATAGGGAAGGGAGACGGGAGAGATGTGGGGAGAAGAAAGGCAAAGATACAGAGGGATTCAGAGACACATCAAGATACAGACATAAGGAGAGAGACACAGAGGAGAGACAGGCAAAGATAAAAAGCAAAAGAGACAGATGTTAAAAAAGATAAAGATAGAAACAATGTCAGAGACAGAGACAAGGGGAGGAGGAGAGGTAGGAAAGAGGAGGCAGGGATGAGAGGGAGAGAGAGAAGCCATCAGACAGATGAGCACAGGCAACCCTAGAATGGAAGGAAATTTGGACCCTGAGAGCATTCCCTACCTGCCCCCTCCCTGCATCCCCTGTCCCCATCAAATTCCCCAAGCTCCCAACTAGCTGTGCGTTTACTCACAATTGAACAAGATTAGAAAGAGCTGGGCAGATGGTGGGAGAGGCCTCCTACAGGAAGCCCTCCAGGATTGCCCCAGAAGAAGAGGGGAAGTTGAGGAGGTGGAGAGGAAGAAGGCGAGGATAAAGACAATCTCTGATGACTCCACCAGCCCTGTCAGGTCAGCAAGACCTCTCCCTCAATTGTCCAGCTCAGTCTGCGATGTCAAATGCTCCCAGGATTTGGGAAAGCCTCAAAGAAGGCTGGGTGAGGTGGAACGTAGCAACCCAGAGAGCTGGCTGTCAAAATGCTTGTGGAGGGCAAGGCGCGGTGGCTTACACCTATAACCCTAGCACTTTGGGAGGCTGAAGCAGCTGGATCACCTGAGGTCAGGAGTTCGAGACCAACCCGGCCAATATGGTGAAACCCTGTCTCTACTAAAAATACAAAAATTAGCCAGGTGTGGTGGTGGGCGCCAATAGTCTCAGCTACTCGGGAGGCTGAGGCAGGAGAATCACTTGAACCCAGGAGGTGGAGGTTGCAGTGAGCCAAGATCATGCCACTGCACTCCAGCCTGGGCAACAGAGTGAGACTCTGTCTCAAAAACAACCAAAAGTAATGCACATGGAGACACCTGGGTCCTGGCTGGAGGGTTGACAGAGATCGTCCAGCCCCACTTGCTTGTGGGAAGTGCAACCTGAATATATGTCAGGCACCGCCCCCCGCCCCCGCCGAGGTCCAGTCTTCTCACATTTCACATAATCCCACAGCCCCAAGAGATTCATAAGCCATTTCACCCCATCCTCGCTCTTCTCAACGGGTATTCAGTTTCCACTGCCAACACCTCTCACACCTTGCTTTTGTCCTCCACATCTTTTTCCTCCACTAATTCTCTACTCCCACCCCCAATCTTCTCCCACACTGAGCTCTTCCCTCCTTTTCCTTTATTTTTTTCTTTTTCTTTTTCTTTTTCTTTTTTTTTCTCTGATGGACCGAGTCTTGCTCTGTTGCCCAGGCTGGAGTACAGTGGTGCCATCTCAGCCCATTGCAACTTCTACCTCCCAGGTTCAACCAATTTAGCTGGGACTACGGGCCAGCTAATTTTTGTATTTTTTAGTGGAGACTGGGTCTCACTATATGTTGGCCAGGCTGGTCTCGAACTCCTGACCTCAGGTGATCCGTCTGCCTTGGCCTCCCAAAGTGCTGGGATGACAGGCGTGAGCCACCGCACCTGCCCCTTTTGTTTCTTCCCTCTTTTCTTCTCCCTTTTTCCTTTTCAAACTAGTGTCTTTGTTTGTGTAGGCAGTGCATGCACATGTTGTAAAATCCAAAACAACCAAAAGATTAGACACCGAGAATAAAGCTCTTTCCATCCCAGCTCTTCGTCTCCCTCCCAGATGCAATCAACGTTGGCAGTTCCTTGTACCACTGGAGATGGTCCATGCGTCGGCAATCATACCCACGTTCGTCTTGCTTGATTTCCAAGACAAATGGTAGCATTTGACACCCACTGTTCTAATCCTTCATGTTTTTTCAGTATGTCTTGAAGAGTGTGTACTAGCGAGCTGAAGGATAAATTCCTAGAAACAGAATTGTGTTTCTATGGGCAGATGTCACAGCCTCCCATCCCCGGTTTGTATCTATGTCCTCATCTCTTGAATTTCTGTCTCACAAAAGGCACCTGAGTGGAGCCAGTGAAGAGATAATTCTCATGAAGAGCGGGGGAAGTGTGATGGCCCTAAACACATGTCAGTGAAGACTGTCTGTTCCTGGCCAGGCGCGGTGGCTCATGCCTGTAATCCCAGCACTTTGGGAGGCCAAGGCAGGCAGATCACTTAACGTTAGGAGTTCGAGTCCAGCCTGAACAACATGGGGAAACCTCGTCTATCCTAAAACTACAAAAATTAGCCGGGCGTGGTGGCACGCACCTGTAATACCAGCTACTCGGGAGGCTGAGGCGGGAGAATCGCTTGAATCTGGAAGGCAGAGGTTGCAGTGAGCCGAGACTGTGCAACTGAACTGCAGCCCTTGGCTGGGCCTTGAGAGAGGTGAGTGCTGGTTTGAGCTGGGTTCAGATTCCAGAGCTGTGTGACCGTAGGCAAGTGAATCCCTCCCTCTGGTTCATCTCAGTTTGGTTCCATCTCTGTCTTTTTTTTTTTTTTTCTAGGTCTGGTTTTCTCTCTTACATCCTCAGCTCCACCCAACCCCCAGGGAGCGCACCCACCCAGCACCTCACCCCTGGGACTGAAAGAGGCTCAGGAACACTCAGGAATGTGTCCAGCAGGAGCTTTGGGCCTGGCTCCTGGAGGAGGTCCAGTCTGGAGGGGTGGGGACTCTCTGTGAAAGGGGTGGGCAGGGGAAGGGGCAGGAGGGAGAATGGTGACGGGGTAGGGGGTGGAGGGGACGCTGACAGAGGCTGAGAAAGGCACCCATAGCTGGAGGGACTCATATAGGGAGAGGAGAGAGGAAGAAATGATGGGCGTGAAAGCAAGAGAGGAGAGTCTGGACAGATGGAGAGAAATAGAGACACAAGGAGACAGCGAGAGCACCAGGCATAGAGACACATGCCTGTAATCCCAGCTACTAGGGAGGCTAAGGCAGAGGGATCCCTTGAGCCCAGGAGTTCAAGACCAGCCTAGCCAATGTCGTAAGATCCCATGTCTAAAAATAATAATTTAAAAGAGAGAAAGAGGCCAGGCATGGTGGCCCACACCTGTAATCCCAGCACTTTGAGCCTGTGGTGGGTGGATCACATGAAGTCAGGAGTTCGAGACCAGCCTGGGCAACATGGTGAAACCCTGTCTTTACTAAAAATACAAAAATCAGCTGGGCGTGGTGGTGCACGCCTGTAGTCCCAGCTACTTGGGAGGCTGAGGCAGGAGAATTACTTGAACCCAGGAGGTGGAGGTTGCAGTGAGCCAAAATCGTACCACTGCGCTCCAGCTTGGGTGACAGAGCGAGACTCTGTCTCCAAAAAATAAAATAAAATAATATTATTTATTATTATTAATAAAAGAGAGAGAGGGAAAGATTTCCACTGGGGGGCCAGGCAGGTGGAGGAGACACTGGGGAGAGGAGAGGCAGTTGGGGGAGAAGGGTGGGGATGCGTATGGGGGTGGGAAAGTGACAGGCTCTGGGGGGGCCTCACTGGGGTCTAGCCTGAGCTGGGCTCACTTGAAGCTCCTCCAACTGTGCCCCGTTTTATAAACCATGGATTTAGGCTCAGAGGGGAGCCCAGTAGCTCCTTGATCTTTTCTGTGTGTGTGAGCCTCTCTCTTTCCCCATCGCTGTCTCTCATCTCCCTCCTCCCTGTTCTATTTCTCTCCACTCTGGTCGACTTCTTTTCCTCTCTGTTCTCCCCTTCTCTCTCTGACTGTCTCTGCCCTTCTTGTGCCCCTCCCTTGGTCAATTGGCTCCTCTTCCCTAAGCCTCAGCTCCTTCCCGCAGCTTCTCTTGGCTGGAGGGGAATGATCTCCGTTGGGGTCCTCAGGCAGTGGGGGACCGGCTGGAGGGCTGTACCCTCTGACAGCTGAAGCCAGGCTCCGGCCCTTAGCGCCCTGCCGAGGTCCAGGGTGAGGACATCCACGATTTTTCATCGCTGGGGCTCCGAGTGGGAGAGGGGTCTCAGAGGGAAAAGGGGACAGGGAAGGGGGCCGAGAGTGGAGAGAGGGTCCTCAGGAGGGAAGGGGGTTCGCGGTGGGGGAGGGGATTCGGGAAGGGGGATAGGCGCAGAGAGGAGGGTGGTGTCGGGGGAGGGGCTTGGAGGAGGAAGGGTGCTCAGAGAAGGAACCGACTCTCTCTCCCCGTCTTCCCCGGTCAGTAAATGGTCCCTGAGTCACCGTCTTCGTCGTCATATCCCGCCACCTCCCCGCCCGCGCCGGGTTGCGGTATCAGGGTCAGCGGGGCGGAAGCACCACCCTTCCCCAGCGGGCTCCAGCGGGCTTCGGGTCACACGCACTAGGCTATTTATAGCGTGGGCGCGCGGAGGGCGTGGGCGGCGCGCCGGCGGGCAGGGGGGCGGGGACGAGGGGGGTGCCCACTGCCGTCCCCAGCGACGAGCGGGTGAAGACACCGCGTCATGCGGCCTCAAAGGTCTTTGGGGGCCCCCAGCAGCGCTGACTGATGAATGTAGTGGCTGAACCCGGGAGGCTGAAGCAGGAGTTCAGGCTGCGGGACACCCCTGCAGCCTGGCTCGGCGCCTTAGTTTCTGCATCTGGAAAATGGGGAGACGGAGTGGCTGACCTCCCTTCCCTCTTCTTTCTCCTCCTCTTCTTCCCTCCTCTTCTTCCCTCACCCCTTCTGCAGAATCATGATTGTAGTGTCGTATATACTACTATTATTATTACTGGTATCATTATTGTTTTTATTATTTGGTTGTGTTCTAAAGGTGTCTCTGGCCTGGATTCTAGGATTTGAACACCCTGGATTCTTTTCTTTTTCTTTCTTTTCTCTCCTTATTTTTTTTTTTTTTTTTTTTTTGAGACAGGGTTTCTGTCTGTTGCCCAGACTCCAGGCTGGAGGGCAGTGGTGTGATGATCATGGCTCACTGCAGCCTCGACCTCCCAGGCTCAAGCGATCCTCCCCACTCAACCTCCCGAGTAACACAGACTGCAGGTGCGCACCACCATGCTTGGCTATTCCTTTTTATTTTATTTAGTTTATTTTTTTGTAGAGATGGGGTCTTACTATGTTGCCATGGCTGGTTTCAAGGCTCAAGCGATCTTCCCACCTCGGCCTCCCAAAGTGTTGGAATTACAGGCATGAACCACATGGCTGATTGACCCTGATTCTTTTTTTTTTTTTTTTTTTTTTTGAGACGGAGTCTTGCTCTGTCGCCCAGGCTGGAGTGCAGCGGCCGGATCTCAGCTCACTGCAAGCTCCGCCTCCCGGGTTCACGCCATTCTCCTGCCTCAGCCTCCCGAGTAGCTGGGACTACAGGCGTCCGCCACATCGCCCGGCTAGTTTTTTGTATTTTTTAGTAGAGACGGGGTTTCACCGTGTTAGCCAGGATGGTCTCGATCTCCTGACCTCGTGATCCACCCGTCTCGGCCTCCCAAAGTGCTGGGATTACAGGCTTGAGCCACCGCGCCCGGCCGACCCTGATTCTAATTAAGGGGGACTCCAGGGACTCTTGGGGGCACTCGTTCCCTGACCTGCCACGTGGAATGGGGTGGGGAGGCAGGAGGTGGAGATCCAGCTGTCTAGGGCTTCTGAAAGCCCACCCGCCCCAGGATTAGCTTGAGGGAGGGGAGGAAGCGTAGAGAATCCAGAAATAGATTCTAGGAGATTTGATCGTTTTGTGTGTGATGTTGATGGAGGGCATTTCAGCGGGAGATGGATGGGCTTTAGGATAAAAGACCTCAGCTCTGCTGGTTTCGCATCTGGGAGAGACTAAATGAGGACCCTTATCCTCCGTTGACACAAATAGACCAGAGCCAGACTGAGCCTCCAGTGTAAAAAACACCAAGAACATGGAGTTCCAGAGAGCTTCAGGAATCAGGAATTTCTGTGTGTGTTGTTTACCATGTCCCACTTAGAACTAGGCCTAGCCTATAGTAGGTGCTCATTAAATAGTAATTCATGGAAGGAATGACGTCACCTCCTCCAGCAGCCCTGGGAGGTTGAGCTAGTGGCCCCGGCAGGCGCTGTCCACGGTGCTGAATGCTCGGTCCCCGCCCTTGTACCCTCAATGAACTTGGCTCCCTCCTGCGAGTGGGCCTGGGGACCTCTCTTGGAGCGCTCCTCAGGCCGCAGAATGCAGTGGACTCTCGGAAATGTCCTACACTTAGAACCGCCTTCCAGAAAGCTTTTAGTCCCCATTAATGAAAACATCATCACTGATTTATTTATTTATTTTTTTGGAGAAGGAGTCTCACTCTGTAGCCCAAGCTGGAGTGCAGTGGCGCGATCTCGGCTCACTGCAAACTCCACCTTCGGGGCTTCAACGATTCTCGTGCCTCAGCCCCCTGAGAGGCTGGGACTATAGGCGCGCGCCACCATACCCAGCTAATTTTTTTGTATTTTAGTAGAGATGGGGTTTCACCATGTTGCCCAGGGTAGTCTTGAACTCCTGAGCTCAGGTGATCCGCCCGCCTCGGCCTCCCAAAGTGCTGCGATTACAGGCGTGAGCCACCGCGCCCGGCCCATCATTGATTTTTCATGTCTTTTGCTTATGATTATTGGGCCTTCCCATAGGCTGGGCGTCGTGCCAAGGGCTCTGCAAGCCTCATTGGAGAGTTCTGGCAAACATAGATGGTGGGTGTTACTCCTGTGCCCATTCCACAGATGAGCACAGCAAGGAATGCAGAGGATGTAGGACTTGCCAGGAAGTGGTGGACTTAGGAATTCACACTCAGGCGTGCTGGACCCAGAATGCCCTTATTGGCACCTTGCAGAAGAGGTCCATTGTATGTGGAAGAAAAGTGAGGCCAGGTTAGGGAAAGGGTTAGGCTGCAGTCCTGAAGATGCAACTCTGGAGGGCATCCCACGAGGACGGTAGAAGCTAAGACCTAGATGCAGCTCCTCCTACCTGGAGGGTATCAGAGACTGAGTAGCCAGGAACAGAGGGATGTGTGAAGGCTTCTTAGGCAAGGGGCAAGGGAACAGCACCGATGAATGGAGAGATTGTGACATGTCTGTTTACTAGATGCATGAAAGAAGAAAGCAATCCTGGCTGGGCACGGTGGCTCATGCCTGTAATCCCAGCACTTTGGGAGGCCAAGGCAGGTAGATCACTTGACAGTCAGGAGTTTGAAGCCAGCCTGGCCAACATGGTGAAACCCCGTTTCCACTAAAAATACAAAAAATTAGCTGGGCATGGTGGTATGCATCTGTAATCCCAGCTACTCGGGAGGCTGAGACAGGAGAATTGCTTGAACCCAGGAGGCGGAGGTTACAGTGAACTGAAATTGTGCCACTGCACTCCAGCTTGGGCATCAGAGCCAGACTCTCTCATAAATAAATAAATAAATAAATAAATAAATAAATAAATAAATAGAAGAAGGCTATCCCAGGGAAGATCCTCACCCCACAGAAGGGACTTGGCTGTCTCCCAGGTCCTGGGGGCTGACAGAAGGCTCAACCTTCTCCTACCAACCCCAGTAGGCTCTGGAGTCAGTCAGCTCCACCTCTGGCTTTGTTACACCAGGCAAGTTGTTAAAGCTCCCTGAGTCTCAGTTTTCCTCATCTGTACAATGGGGCTACTGTGAGAGTTAAAGAGGGCATGGGCATAAAAATCCTCAACATTGTGCCTATGAAATGCTGGGCCAGGCACAGTGGCTCGAGCCTGTAATCCCAGCACACTGGGAGGCCAAGGCAGGAGGATCACTTGAAGTCAGGAGTTCGAGACCAGCTTGGCTACTAGAGATGTATTTGTATTTTTTTTTTTTTTGAGACGGAGTCTCACTGTGTCGCCCAGGCTGGAGTGCAGTGGCCGGATCTCAGCTCACTGCAAGCTCCGCCTCCCGGGTTCACGCCATTCTCCTGCCTCAGCCTCCCGAGTAGCTGGGACTACAGGCGCCCGCCGCCTCGCCCGGCTAGTTTTTTGTATTTTTTTTAGTAGAGACGGGGTTTCACCGTGTTAGCCAGGATGGTCTCGATCTCCTGACCTCGTGATCCGCCCGTCTCGGCCTCCCAAAGTGCTGGGATTACAGGCTTGAGCCACCGCGCCCGGCTGTATTTGTATTTTTAGTAGAAATGAGAAACCCCATCTCTACTAAAAATACAAAAATTAGCTGGGCGTGGTGGCACATGCCTGTAATCCCAGCTACTTGGGAGGCTGAGGCAGGAGAATCGCTTGAACCCAGAAGGTGGAGGTTTCAGTGTGCCGAGATCACACCACTGCATTCCAGCCTGGGTGACACAGTGAGACCGTGTCTCTAAAAAACAAAACAAACAAACAAACAAAAGCTGGATAAATGGAGTTTGTTGTTGATATTATTGTAAGTTGTGAAGCAAACCTGCCCTCACCTAAATTCACTGATTTGTTCATGTCATTTATTCATAAAATGTTTATAGAGCCTTTAAAACATCAGTTGGTGTGGTGGCTCACACCTGTAATCCTAGCACTTTGGGAAGCTGAGGAGGGTGAATCACTTGAGCCCAGGAGTTCAAGACCAGCCTAGGCAACAGGGCAAAACCCTGTTTCTGCAAAAAATAAAAAAATAAAAATAAAAGTTAGCCGAGTGTCGTGGTGCATGCCTGTAGTCCCAGCTACTTGGGAGGCTGAGGCAGGAGGATCGCTTGAGCCCTGGAGGTCAAGGCTGCAGCAAGCTGAGATCGTGCCACTGCACTGCAGCCTGAGTAACAAGTTTTGAATGAGACTGTCTCAGAACAAAACAAAACATCAAGTGGCCTGTGCAAAATGCTGTGAAGCACATAGGAAGATCTGGAACTGACCTTTCACACCACCATGGTTTTGCTCATGCTGTTCCCTCCACCCAGAGCATCGTCTCCCTCCTGCTAATCTCTCCCTCATCACATCTTCTGAGACTCAAATAAATGGTGGTGGTGGTGCAATCAGGGCAGGCTTCCCAGAGGAAGAGAGCCCTGGATACCCCACTCCTCAGCTCCCTTAGCCCTCCCTCATCTCTTTCATTCTAACCCCATGGGAGGTGCATGGGTGGTGATTAGGAATAAGGTTGGGTCCCCAGAGCCAGGAACAGTGCCTGGTATACAGTTGGTGCTCAATTAATGCTTGCTGCGTAAATAAAATGAGTGACTCCATGAAGGAACCAGGTAGCATTTGCCATTCACAGCCTCAGGATCCTGCCAGGACCTCGCGAGTGGATTAAAATGTTGGGGAGCAGCGGGACTCCACATGGATAAGTAAATGAAGGGGGCAGAGATAAGGCCCATGCATCATATAGGGTGGTCTGCTATGTGTTGGTGCTGGGTGTATACACAAGAGCTTGCATTTGCCTATACTTGCTTGGACATTTGCAGCAGTAGTTGGCTCATCTTACCAGAGCAGGCAGGCGCCTGCCTGTACATGGATATGAGTGTGCATGTGTGCAGGGTATGTGCACCATTTCAACGCAGGTGGGAGTCTGCACATGTGTGTCTGGGAGTGGGGTGTCACTATATCAGAGACACACTGGTGTGTGTGAGCTTGTGGGTGATATGTTAGGTGGAAAACACACATATTGATGTTTGCACGTGTACATGGATGCAGTTCTGTGGCAGCTGTATTTGTTTATCTGCATACATGTATGCACTTGTGTGCAATGAAATACTCAAATGGGTATTTACTTGTAGGCATCATCATCCACTTGTTGAAAGGGGGTGGTGTGAATGTCCAGGCAAGTGTTATCATGTGCGTACACACATGGCTTTGACATATGCTTATATGAATATATGTGTGCTTCATGGGGTTGGGGACCTTAACAGATATTTATGGGTACATGTCTGAGTGTTAGGACATGAGTGAATCTCTTTTTTTGAGACAGAGTCTCACTCTGTTGCCCAGGCTGGAGTACAGTGGCAGGATCTCAGCTTACTGCAACCTCCACCTCCCATATTCAAGTGATTCTCCTTCCTCAGCCTCCCAGGTGCACGCCACCAAGCCTGGCTAATTTTTTGTATTTTTTTAGTAGAGACAGAGTTTTACCATGTTGGCCAAGCTGGTCTTGAACTCCTGACCTCAAGTGATCTGCCCACCTTGGCCTCCCAAAGTCAAAGTGATGAGATTACAGGCCTGAGCCACTGCACTCAGCTGGACATGAATGGTTCTTTATGTGACATGTATATTGTGAACATTCATCAGACACACGTGGATACATCTATATGCGTGCTGGCAGACACACACACACACTCACACGTGTGTTGCCAGGACTATATCTGTAGTGGCAGACTGTGTCCTATATACATGTATATGCTTGTGTTCACACAGGCGTTTGAGTACACACGTGTGCCTATGGAGTGCGCCTTCCCAGGCACATGGTCTGCGTGGAGCCTTCGTGCATCCTAAGCGTTTGTGTCCACACAGGAACAAGTCTGGGTATGAATGTGTGTAGGGATTGGCAAACGCCTGTGGGTCCCCGGTGGAGGGGAGGCGGGGCAGGTATTTCCTCAGCTGAGCTCAGGCAACACATCAACGCATCTGAGCCTAGCTTTACTCCTGCCAAGCCCACCCCAACACTCCCATCTCTCCTGCTCAACCATCCCAGCCCCTCCTCTCTCTGGGCACCGTCCCACCTCTTCCTGGGAGACTGGCCTCACCCAGCACTTCTTCTTCTCCCCACCCCTCCCTGCCTCCTACTCCTCCTCACTCCAACCTCACACCTCCCTTTACACCTCAGGGCCTTACCTCCCACCCCTGTCAACCTCTTCCCCAGCCTTGCCCCTCCCAGCAATTCCTCTCCACTCAGCTGTGTCCCTCTCTATAAGGTCCACAGAATCCAGCACAGTCCTCCCCCCACGTCTCTGTTTCTGGAAGCCTCATCCCTCTTGCCTCCTGCTGCCCCCCCCTTAATGCCACCCCCGCAGCCGAGCCTCCTGTTTGCGTCAG
>NW_020258125.1:0-6750 GCF_003255815.1 Theropithecus gelada
TCTGCTCACTGCAGCCTTGACCTCCTGTGCTCGAATGATCCTCCCACTTCAGCCTCTTGAGTAGCTGGGACTACAGGCATGTGCCACCACACCCTGCTAATGTTTTGTACTTTTTGGAGAGACAGGGTTTCAGCATGTTGCCCAGATTGGTCTTGAACTCCTGAGCTTAAGTGATCTGCCCTCCTCAGCCTCCCATAGTGCTAGGATTTCATGCTGAGCTACCATGCCTGACAGGATATAAGTGTTAATTGGAATAGTTTGAAACTTAAAAGTTTAATGCATTCCTAATGATTCTCAAACCATAGAACTTTACAATGAGAGGCAAAAAGTGGTTGTTGGCTCAAAGGAAAGATAGATCTAATGGGCTATGTTTACTTGTCCTTTAATTTTAAAAAGTGGGAAAGCATTGCTATACATAATTTTTGAAACTTTAAGCAGATGTGTTAAATATATATATTTTACATTAAGCTTTATTTCACTCTATTTTGGTGATATATAACTGTATTAAGATAGAATAAAATAAAGTTTAACAAGGAAAAATTAAAACTGTGCCCAAAACAGGAAAAACTGACAAGCATCAGTAATTCAATTAATAAACAGATAGAAGAAGAGCTCAGAAGCTGGTGACCATACAGGATGAGGCCCAATAACCAGTGAGACAAATGGTCCCTTACTGGTCCCCAAAAGGTTAATTAGACCAATGTTTAGTGAAGGAGTTGATCTCAACTCTCCATCCCTTCAAGCATATGAATTCTGTTAGTTATAATAAACTATACTCATTTTAATAAAATGTTAGTGAGAAAATATATGTTAATATGCTTTTAATTATGCCAATGAACCAAGTCAATATATCATAATGATAAGACAATTGACCATACACTTACAGTTGTGCAAAAAGTTAAGAACGTATTTGGGGGAAAGTAAGTTTCTGGAATTAAAATTTATATAAAAGACAGGGATTGAACAGTGCCATGACATGACAAAAAAAAAAAAAAAAAAAACCTTTCTATTACAAAAACAACAAAAACTCTCAACCAGATAATAAATAACAAGTAGCCTAACTTTGATTCATCTTAATTCATCTTAGACACATACAAAGCACTGTTTCCTGATCAAGGATCAGCTATTTGACCCTAGACTTGCAACCTCGTTTAGTAATCTGGGGTCTCGGAAGATCAAGAAAATCATAGGAAGGAGTAAAATCAAAACAAATAAGAAAAGATATCAAATCCATGATATGGGCCCTTCTATATCACTTTTGGTATAATGAATGAATAAGCTTGGGATCATCGTGCAGGAATATGTTTCTCTATTCTTGAAGGTGTTAGATGTGTTTAAAAACAACCAGGCATACTAAATGTATGACATCAATGTAGATGAAGGGAATTGAAATAATCACCTTTGTGTCAGTATTTAATACTCAAGAACTGGTTTAAACTTCGTGTAAATAGTGATGAGATTTTTCTCTGTGCACAAAAGTCCTTCCAATACTAAAGAACCTATCAAGCTAGTGCAGGCTGGTGCTGCCTTTCCTCATCTGATGGTCCTTAGTGAGAGCTCTCCACTTTACTGGGAGATAGGTGGTCGGGGCTGGTTCTCTGCCTCAGCAGCCCTTCTGAGCAGGACTCTCTTCCACTCTTGCTGTCACACCTGGTCCTGGAACTGGAGGGCCAGCAAGAGAGCAAGATAGAGGAGGGCGAGTATTCTCATGCACTACCCAAGAGGCGAGGCTGTCTGGCAGCAGGAACCAGAACGGGTAGTGGAGAGACCTCAGATGCTGAATACAAGTACATCTTTTGGGAAGATAAGGTCACTCTACAAAGTCTGTGAACTTAGGTCAGGTTGGTGTGTAGGTGAAAGAGAAGGATGTTGCAGGTCTCACCTGGTTGCCTAAAAGTCACCGTGATGCTCCTCTATTTAACTGCTTTACTCACAGCCAAAATTGACTGGTTGTTTGGTCTCTGCCCTTTCTTTTTGATGTGTTCTGCTTTTTATTTTTTGGGTGTTTTGTTTTGTTTTGTTTTGTTTGAGATGGAGTCTTCCTCTGTCGCCCAGGCAGGAGTGCAGTGGCACGATCTTGGCTCACAGCAACTTCCACTTCCCAGGTGGGGAAGCCTATTAAAAACATTGAAGGCTGAAATATAGAAAAATATCCTTGGGAAAATGTGGCTTCATGAAGCAATAGGAGTTTAGAAGAAAGAAATAGACTATTTTGGTTTTGAGGGCAGGAAAAGACTTCACGGTGAAACACAGAAGTATTTAAAACGTGAGTAGATTAAAAGAAGGGGTAGAGTACAATGTTCAGTGGAGAGAATAATATCAGGGCAATAAATATGCAGGGTCAGGTCAACCTCCACTGAATTTAGAGGAATGGATGTTGCCAGAGAGAAGGATGGAGTAGAATTGAGGCTGATGTGCTGAGAAGCATCCATCAATCCAAGGGAAAGGGTCAGATGAGGATGGAGCCTCCCTGCTCCTCTGTTGGATAAAGGCACACTGGGAGCACCACACGTAGCTTCTGCTACTGCAGTCTAGGGTGGGCAATGACAGCTGCAAACTCTAGGGACAGAGAAAACAAGGAGAGGTGTGAGGGTCTCCAAACAACCAGGGCCACTGGCTCGGCCTCAAGTAACACCCAGAACTGTTCACTGAGATGCACGAACATTCTACGTTCACTGATGACATGCAAGGGATTTTCTACCTTGAACCACTCGTGTGGTGCAACAATGAATAATGAATAAGTCAGATACCTCATCCCTATAAATGTAATTACCCAAGAGGGCAGCAGCCCTGTCTCTGTGGGAGGATAGGAGCCTTACTCCAACAAGCACAAATGAGCAAACACAGATGGCCCAATCACACTAGCCAACTTCCCTCCTAACGACCTCCAGAACCATCCTGCTAGCTCCCCCTAAGGCTGAAATTCTCCTGCCTTTGGTTTGAGGTAAGTTGAGTCCAAGGGCTCTTCATATTACAATGTTTCAACTCCTATTGCAACAGTCTTCAATAAACATTTCATTGACATTTCTTGAAAGTCTTGCTGAAATTTTTCTTTTACAAGAAAAGTATAGAGTTGTTTTTTCTGTATCTCTTTGTTCTGAACTCTGCTTACAAACAAAACCAGAAGGTAAGAGATGAGAAAAGTTCTCGTTTCCTTTCCTGAAGTTCTGTATTTCTTCCTTTGCCACTAAAAGCCAAATAACTCATAAAAATAAAAACTAAGGGAAAGAGTTCATTCTAATATTTCCTGGCAGATCACCCTCCCAACCTCTCAGTGCTTTGTCCTCCTGGATGACAGTGAGAGTGATCCCCCTTCCGCTTTGCCTCAGCCCTCCACCCATGGCCACCCACTGACTCCTGCTGCCACCTGGAATTCCTCCAGCTCTGAACATCAACTATGAAGCTCCCCATCCGTGACTCACCCGCTGTCCTTCCAGCCTCTCTCGTAGCCGTCCCTCCTTCCCTGCTGATCAACATCAACAAGGCTCTTCTCCCCCGTTGCTGTGCCTGGGAATCGCCAAGGAGCCTGAGGCCCAAGCTGCCCCTGGGACACCTGTCATCTGCTATCATCTGCTCTCATCTCCTGTCCTTGTGCACTTCATCGTGTTTGCCTCTCAGATTCCCTGAGTTTGGTATATTTGATGTTTTTCAAACATCTTAGTGGGGTCTTGAATTCAAACGTCAAACCATGACAAGCTGAGTTAACATTTTGACTCCTATATCTTGGAATGGAGGGGGAATTCTGACTTCAGGAAATACTTGATTTCAGGACTCAAAGTATGAGTCACATTGTTGTCTTCACATTTATTTCTCTTGGTCTTACTTTGGGCTCTCTCCGCAGGTGACAGCCATGTGAATCATGGTCATCTCTCTGTGACCTTCGTAGCTGATCACCTGGAAAAATTCCCTACTTCCTTCCCATTGTTCCAGCCAACACCCAAGTCCCATGGCCGACTCTGAATCTGTCACTGAGAGTGGAGATTGGCACCACACCTGGGTGCCATACTGCCCCTGCTCCCCAAGGAAGAATTTAAACTAAGAACAGTTGACAGGGGATCGGTTGGTCACTAGAAAAAGTCGACAATCCCATTAACCCACCGTGATGGGCTCTGTGTCACACTTTGAAAATGAAGTGAGAAGATCCATCAATATTTTAGAGAAGAACTAAAGTTGACATGCAAAAAGTGCTCAAGTCCAACTTCTCTCCGTGACAAGGAAAACTTCTCTCCCTGTTCACCTGCTGCTTTGTAAAAAGCCACCACAAAATTTAGAGGATTGAAACAGCATGATCAGGTCCTCACTCACACATTTGCAAATGGGGCCTGGCTCCCTCCAGGGGCATCAGAGAAGAGGTTCTGCTGGAGTCTGAAGACCTCAGGGCTGAGACACTCCTCCACAGGGTGCTGGCTTAACTGGGAGCTCCGGAAAGACTGAGGGAAAAGACTGTGTGACATGCTGGAGTCGGATCATGCTGGCTCACGGGAGAGGATTTTTTGTGAAATAATTGTTAAATCATCCATAGCTGGGAGAATTTTAAGAACAGAAATTTTAAAACATTGCAAATCAGAGGGTTGTTTTTTCCCCCAGGAAGCAGGTTGTTTTGCATTCTCTAGCCAGTCCTTGTAGGTGGGGTCAGTTCCTCTCCCTGTGCAACGCTCAGGCTTCCTCCAAGTGCGATGCCTGGGCTCCAAAGTCACCAGCGCTCTTAGTCTGTCTGGGCTGCTAGCAAAATAATGCCGTAAACCAAGCTGCTTATAACAACAGAAATGTGTTTCTCATGAACTGATACGTCCAAATCAACGTGCCAGGAGATTAGGTGTCATGAGAACTGCCTTTCTGATTCATAGATGGCATCTTCTCACTGTATTCTCACCTAGTGAACTCTCTCACCAGAGAGGGAGCTCTCGGGGCATCTTCTGTAAGGGCGTTAGGGCTACTTATAAAGCCTGTGCCCTCTTGACCTTCTTACCTCCCAAAAGCTCCTCCTCTTACACTATCAACTAATGATTTAAGATTTTAACATATGATTTTCAGAAGGACAAATACATTCAGGTTGTAGCACCATCCAACAGAGAGGAAGTGAAAGATACCAGTTCATCAGGCCTGATCCCAGAAAAACAGCATGGCACTAAGTCAGGTGCATTCAGTTGGTCAAGATGTTACCCAGTCTCGATTGAACAGGAGACAAGTCACCTCCTTTTCTGTGTGAGGAGAGTCAATGATTTAGGGACACATTTTAAACAGCACAAGGGAGTTATTCCCTCACAGATTTTTGGAAAATTGCTGCAGACACTAACGGCAGACACATAGAAAGCTTGTGAGAGGTGACTGGGAAAGGGGGACAAAGGGCAGGGACTCGGAGTTCCTGCCTATCCCAGCTGGATCTGCAGGCCTGGGAGTCACTGTGTGGCACAGGCAGCACCAGGACCTTCCCTTCAGGATGGTGGACAAAGGGCTGAAGGGAGGGACAGGGCAGTGCTCTCTGAGAACCTTGGAGGTGGAGGGTCCTCAGAGCTCACACCCATGCAGCCTCCGCCCTGCCAGATGATAACACAAACGCTATGTTCCATGACTGCCCTTCCCTACCAGGTCAAAACCATGTTCCAGGGCCCTGCCCAAGGTCCACACACTCTGTGTCTGCTGGGGCCACCAGACAGCCTCAGCTGTGTGCAAATATCCTTGCTGCTCCTAGAGGCCTCTCTCCTCTCACACCCACACCTGCACCCCCACCCACAACTTCCCCAAAATATTTACTCCAGCCTGATGGTGTCAAGGCTTATGGAGAGTCAGCTCCAACTTAGTGCAGGCTCACTTCAATATTCTCTGGAAATTCAAATGCATGTGCGTGAGAGAACAGTTTCCAACATGTGTACACTGGAAGTCTACACTTGTAGAAATTCCTAGAAAAATCTATTGGGTGGGAGTCATGGATGGTCACAACCTCAGACCACAGTGCCCCAACCCAAGGGGCTGTCAAGAAAAACCACAGCCTCACGAGAACCAGGGGACTCCAAGGAATCCCACCTTGATGGTGAGGTCACCACTAAACCAGCCTCTCCTTACTGCTACAGGGTAAGGACCTCACCACCCCCAGGACATGGTGCTGGTTTACATCCAGTACCTGAACCCCCGCTTTGTTGCTCTCTTAACTCATGCCTCGTTGAGTACCCTGCAAGTGACTTCATAGAGTGCTATTTTGCTGGGAACACCATTTGTCTTCATGTAACCCCATTAGCTACACCCTCTAGTACAAGGAAACCATAGGGCCTAGGTCACACCATGAGGATGCTCTATAAGCTATGCAAAAACTATGGACTTGGGAGACCTGTGTGTAACAACACCACATCCAAATCTAACCAGCTCTCCCCATGACAGCTCTCTCATGAGTTACTGAGGAAATGCCTATGGATTGGAGTGTGTTCTGTGTGCAGGAGGCTGGTCCAGGTTTGACTTCTGCAGGACACTGGACGTTTCCCAAACCACCAGACCTTCCCCACGTGCACACAAACCCCTCCTCATTTTGCCTCTACATCCACATCCACTGAGTTCTTCAGGCACCTACCGATGCCCTAGAACCTAAAACCATCATCTAGGGCCCAGTTCCCCAAACGGCCCGAATTTCTTCCTCTGCTGGGATGAGTCCAGTGCCCACTTCCTCCAACAGTAGAATTGCTGGGCCTGCTACAGATCAGGAATTCACTGCTTCCTCAGAGGGGCAGCGACCCCACTGCTCTGGAACCGCGACCACCC
>NW_020258126.1:0-6748 GCF_003255815.1 Theropithecus gelada
AATTTGAAAAAATGATAGTTGCAGCAGGCAGAATTCTAAGATGCTCCCAATATTCCTGCCCCCAATGACCTATACTCTGTGTGCAATGACTCTGCCATTGATTGTGTGAGAGGCCTGTAAATTAAATGATATCTCACTCACATAAACTTATTAAGTTTTATGGCAACATAAGTTGTGCAGATATAATTAGGGTCCCTAATCACTTGACATTGAGTTAATTAAGAGATATTTTACTTGAGAGGTGTGACCCCTGAAAAGAAACGGGGATGCAGATGTCTAGAAATGTTATATGTGAAAAAAAGAGAGAGGATCACCCAATGATGCTCCTTTGATCAGCCTAAAGCTTGAATACTGTGTTTTGTTAAAGAAATCAGACTCAAGAAAAGACAACTTGTTGCAAGACTAGAATGATAAAATATTACCAAAGTCAAAAATAAGAAACCACTACAATTACTGAGTGTGTTTATATGGAATGAAGAAGATCAAGGCAAGGAAAGACACACATTTTCAAATACTTGAAGGGTCATTATGTTGATATTACTTAGGATTATTCTTTATGCCTCTGAGTGGTAAATTAATAGTAATTTGAGTTATTAAGAAGAGTAACTTTAGGTTAGGAAAAGGAGAAATCCTCTAATAAATAAAATCATTCTATAGTGAATTTAAACACACACACACACGTAGATGTTTTACAAGGTGGCAAGGCTTGAGATGCATACTGTAAGGACGGGAAAATGAAAACATAAATAAGACTTGCCTTTCAATTCATTCAACAAATTAAAGAATATTGCCATCTTGCTTAATGAATGAGTTTGAAGAAGTACCAAGTTCTCTATAACTACATGTGTTTAAGAGAAATTGAATATGTTAGAAGCTGTCAGAGAGAGAATGACGTATAAGATAGAAGCGTGCACTAGCTAATTCAAATTAAGGAACGTATAAAAATATATTTTCTGTTTTTCCAAACTCTAAATGCTCTATAAGTGTTAAACAACGTAAGTTGTCTATGATAGATATCCTTAACTTATAGTATAAGAATACTTTGATTTTTATCACCTTAGGGTTCCTTTTGCCTAGAAAGCAAATTGAGCTGATCTGGCTCATACTAACTCCCTTTTTTTTAGGCAAAAATTAACTTCTATCTTAGAATGTAAACGTTACTACCAATCATTCCCCATTTCCCTCTCTATTTTCTCACATGTCGAAATACTTCCGATTACCTATATGATTTGGCAAATTCTTTCTAGATAAGATCTTAATTTTTTTTCCCTACTTGATTACACACTACTGTTAGCTGGATAATCTTGACTCTCTACTGGTAACTCCTTTTCAAGCCAGACACAAAAGGAGAATTTTGAAACCTTTAAAAGAGATGAGATGTATTCCATGCCTTTTAAGAACCTCTGACCTATCACAGCAGGCAAATATCTGGTTGTCAGGGAGATAGAGTGAGATAAAAGAATCCTTCTGTACATACAGATTTTTGCAACTGAAAACTTATAGCCTGTAGTGATCAAAGAACTAAAGAAAATTGTAAGAGAAATGCCACCATAGTCTCCTAGGTGGACTTAGTTCTTCGTGACCCTGACCTTTAGGCAATCCCACTTTACAAAATGGTATATAGCTCAGAAAGGGCAAAGAGAATCAGCAGTGATCCCTCTCTAATTGACTTCACCTACCCATCTGACTGACTACCTTCCATTTTTGTGGGGAATGAACTTTAGTTTCACAATCAATAAAAATCCCAGCATTTGAAATAAATATAGAATAAATAGGATTCCTTTCAGTGCTAGAAAATGAATCATATTCTACCATAGACATACATTATTGTGAAGTTGAACTAATTTATCTCTTGCACAATAAACAGAAAACTTTGTGGCACTGCTTGGAGCCCATTTAATGGTTATGAATCTTTCCAAGGGGCAGAAATGATTGACTAAAGAGAGTGTAGTTGAGCAGCTTCTTTCTCTTTAGGTTGTTTCTATAAGGGAAGATTAGTGGCACCAGAATGTTCAGGAAACAATTCATCTTATCGAATTGTGCAGTAAGAACCACAACTATAGAGAAATAAAGTATGATATACTCAGTTGCTCTCCAGAGATTCAACGGAGGAATTGGGGAAGGGGGGAGTTTTGCTTCTTTGTTTTTTGCCACTGAAGGAAATAAAAAATATTTTACCCCCAAATGTATTTCTCTGATGGATTTTGAAATGTCTGCCACAGGGCCAGAAAATATAAGTGGACTTGCAAAGCTGTCTTTTGTGGAAGAAAAATTGCATCTGTAAAGAATTCCCATTAATGTAGGCAGGTCTTTTCTATGCCTTTCCCAGACCTAGGAGCCAATGAGAGCCTGACAGTTTTAAAAGTCTGAAAATAAATAAGTATCACCGATTTTCTCTGAGCGAGGTTTCATTTACATAACAAGTGGCTTTGCTAACCAAGCCACTTCCTTTCTCCCTCTCATAACCTTTCTTGCCACTAAACCTGATTTACCAAGACAACCTGATTTTGTCCATGCTTTGGGCCACCATTCTTTCTGTAACCTTGGGATGGTAATTAGATTCTGTAACTTATTGGAAAATTGGGTCTTCATTCTGAAGGCGCCTGTGTATACATGTTAAATAATTTGTTTGCCTTTTATTATTAATCAATCTGCCTCATGTCAGTAATTTTTCAGCAAACCTTTTGTGGCCCAAGAGCCTATGCCTCCCACACGGAAAACACCTTTGCAAAGATTACGACAGTGAGGGAAGTCTAGCATGGCAGACGCCATCTTGCTTTGAGCCTCACAGGCTTAAAATCTTTGCTCATTCTTTGGCATAGCCCAAGCTAACCATGGAATTTAGTTTATACTTTAACTTTGAACCAAGGATGATAATAGTTCCTCCCTATAACTGATCCCCTCCTTGTTCCTGGGCCAAAACCACGTTTACAAAACTAAAGAAAGGCCACAAGATTAGGATTATGACAGTGACCTTAATTCTGCTAAAACATAGGTAGTTTCTATAATCTCTTACTGCTCAGGAATCATGTGATCAGAGGTCACAAGATTTGTAACTTCCCTAATTGCCCCTACAGATTACATCACGATTACAGAATGTAAGATTGGTCTTTTGAGATGTTTTTCACTCTAACCCCACCCAAATTTGCGGCATACGACTCAACTAGTCCTATGGCTCCCTGCCCAGAGATGGACTCAGTACGGGGGGACTATATTTTACACCCTTAACGATGTCATCCCCAACCAATCAGCAGCACCCATTTGCTAGTCCCTTGCCCATCAAACTATCCTTGAAAAACCTTAACCTCTGGACCTTCAGGGAGACTGATCTGAGTAACAACTCTGTCTTCCACATGGCTAGCCTCGTGTCAGGTAAGCTCTTTACTGCAGTCCCGTGGTCTCAGTGAATTGGTTTTGTCTGTGCAATGGGCAGGAAGAGCCCATTGGGCTATTACAGCACCACTTTCTCTGTTCTTACTTTGCTGAAATCCAGGTCACAAAAAACTAAATGAAATGTTAAATGCCAAAGGATTTTCTCATTTCAAAGGGAAATAAGCAATTTTTGGCATAAATTATAAGAGAATAGCTGCCTGGGTTCCTCCAGGGCTCCTCACGCTTCCAGATAATGTTGAGTGGAAACGGATAGCTATGGTTATAGATATTTTGAGAAATTTGAAAAAATGATAGTTGCAGCAGGCAGAATTCTAAGATGCTCCCAATATTCCTGCCCCCAATGACCTATACTCTGTGTGCAATGACTCTGCCATTGATTGTGTGAGAGGCCTGTAAATTAAATGATATCTCACTCACATAAACTTATTAAGTTTTATGGCAACATAAGTTGTGCAGATATAATTAGGGTCCCTAATCACTTGACATTGAGTTAATTAAGAGATATTTTACTTGAGAGGTGTGACCCCTGAAAAGAAACGGGGATGCAGATGTCTAGAAATGTTATATGTGAAAAAAAGAGAGAGGATCACCCAATGATGCTCCTTTGATCAGCCTAAAGCTTGAATACTGTGTTTTGTTAAAGAAATCAGACTCAAGAAAAGACAACTTGTTGCAAGACTAGAATGATAAAATATTACCAAAGTCAAAAATAAGAAACCACTACAATTACTGAGTGTGTTTATATGGAATGAAGAAGATCAAGGCAAGGAAAGACACACATTTTCAAATACTTGAAGGGTCATTATGTTGATATTACTTAGGATTATTCTTTATGCCTCTGAGTGGTAAATTAATAGTAATTTGAGTTATTAAGAAGAGTAACTTTAGGTTAGGAAAAGGAGAAATCCTCTAATAAATAAAATCATTCTATAGTGAATTTAAACACACACACACACGTAGATGTTTTACAAGGTGGCAAGGCTTGAGATGCATACTGTAAGGACGGGAAAATGAAAACATAAATAAGACTTGCCTTTCAATTCATTCAACAAATTAAAGAATATTGCCATCTTGCTTAATGAATGAGTTTGAAGAAGTACCAAGTTCTCTATAACTACATGTGTTTAAGAGAAATTGAATATGTTAGAAGCTGTCAGAGAGAGAATGACGTATAAGATAGAAGCGTGCACTAGCTAATTCAAATTAAGGAACGTATAAAAATATATTTTCTGTTTTTCCAAACTCTAAATGCTCTATAAGTGTTAAACAACGTAAGTTGTCTATGATAGATATCCTTAACTTATAGTATAAGAATACTTTGATTTTTATCACCTTAGGGTTCCTTTTGCCTAGAAAGCAAATTGAGCTGATCTGGCTCATACTAACTCCCTTTTTTTTAGGCAAAAATTAACTTCTATCTTAGAATGTAAACGTTACTACCAATCATTCCCCATTTCCCTCTCTATTTTCTCACATGTCGAAATACTTCCGATTACCTATATGATTTGGCAAATTCTTTCTAGATAAGATCTTAATTTTTTTTCCCTACTTGATTACACACTACTGTTAGCTGGATAATCTTGACTCTCTACTGGTAACTCCTTTTCAAGCCAGACACAAAAGGAGAATTTTGAAACCTTTAAAAGAGATGAGATGTATTCCATGCCTTTTAAGAACCTCTGACCTATCACAGCAGGCAAATATCTGGTTGTCAGGGAGATAGAGTGAGATAAAAGAATCCTTCTGTACATACAGATTTTTGCAACTGAAAACTTATAGCCTGTAGTGATCAAAGAACTAAAGAAAATTGTAAGAGAAATGCCACCATAGTCTCCTAGGTGGACTTAGTTCTTCGTGACCCTGACCTTTAGGCAATCCCACTTTACAAAATGGTATATAGCTCAGAAAGGGCAAAGAGAATCAGCAGTGATCCCTCTCTAATTGACTTCACCTACCCATCTGACTGACTACCTTCCATTTTTGTGGGGAATGAACTTTAGTTTCACAATCAATAAAAATCCCAGCATTTGAAATAAATATAGAATAAATAGGATTCCTTTCAGTGCTAGAAAATGAATCATATTCTACCATAGACATACATTATTGTGAAGTTGAACTAATTTATCTCTTGCACAATAAACAGAAAACTTTGTGGCACTGCTTGGAGCCCATTTAATGGTTATGAATCTTTCCAAGGGGCAGAAATGATTGACTAAAGAGAGTGTAGTTGAGCAGCTTCTTTCTCTTTAGGTTGTTTCTATAAGGGAAGATTAGTGGCACCAGAATGTTCAGGAAACAATTCATCTTATCGAATTGTGCAGTAAGAACCACAACTATAGAGAAATAAAGTATGATATACTCAGTTGCTCTCCAGAGATTCAACGGAGGAATTGGGGAAGGGGGGAGTTTTGCTTCTTTGTTTTTTGCCACTGAAGGAAATAAAAAATATTTTACCCCCAAATGTATTTCTCTGATGGATTTTGAAATGTCTGCCACAGGGCCAGAAAATATAAGTGGACTTGCAAAGCTGTCTTTTGTGGAAGAAAAATTGCATCTGTAAAGAATTCCCATTAATGTAGGCAGGTCTTTTCTATGCCTTTCCCAGACCTAGGAGCCAATGAGAGCCTGACAGTTTTAAAAGTCTGAAAATAAATAAGTATCACCGATTTTCTCTGAGCGAGGTTTCATTTACATAACAAGTGGCTTTGCTAACCAAGCCACTTCCTTTCTCCCTCTCATAACCTTTCTTGCCACTAAACCTGATTTACCAAGACAACCTGATTTTGTCCATGCTTTGGGCCACCATTCTTTCTGTAACCTTGGGATGGTAATTAGATTCTGTAACTTATTGGAAAATTGGGTCTTCATTCTGAAGGCGCCTGTGTATACATGTTAAATAATTTGTTTGCCTTTTATTATTAATCAATCTGCCTCATGTCAGTAATTTTTCAGCAAACCTTTTGTGGCCCAAGAGCCTATGCCTCCCACACGGAAAACACCTTTGCAAAGATTACGACAGTGAGGGAAGTCTAGCATGGCAGACGCCATCTTGCTTTGAGCCTCACAGGCTTAAAATCTTTGCTCATTCTTTGGCATAGCCCAAGCTAACCATGGAATTTAGTTTATACTTTAACTTTGAACCAAGGATGATAATAGTTCCTCCCTATAACTGATCCCCTCCTTGTTCCTGGGCCAAAACCACGTTTACAAAACTAAAGAAAGGCCACAAGATTAGGATTATGACAGTGACCTTAATTCTGCTAAAACATAGGTAGTTTCTATAATCTCTTACTGCTCAGGAATCATGTGATCAGAGGTCACAAGATTTGTAACTTCCCTAATTGCCCCTACAGAT